>NC_042981.1:21544445-21844445 GCF_901001165.1 Salmo trutta
GGATGTGTGTATTCTGTGGATGTGTCTATTCTGTGGATGTGTCTATTCTGTGGTTGTGTCTATTCTGTGGATGTGTGTATTCTGTGGATGTGTGTATTCTGTGGATGTGTCTATTCTGTGGATGTGTGTGTGTTAGGAGAAGGTTTGGGAGTGTAGTCCCCCACTTCCACACATGGACACATGCCTCCCTCCATCCCTGCCTGCCATCCATCCCTTCAGTCCTCCCTCCATCCATCCCTGCCTGCCATCCATCCCTTCAGTCCTCCCTCCATCCATCCCTGCCTGCCATCCATCCCTTCAGTCCTCCTTCCATCCCTGCCATCCATCCATCCCTTCAGTCCTCCTTCCATCCCTGCCATCCATCCATCCCTTCAGTCCTCCTTCCATCCATCCCTGCCTGCCATCCATCCCTTCACTCCTCCTTCCATCCCTGCCATCCATCCCTTCACTCCTCCTTCCATCCCTGCCATCCATCCCTTCACTCCTCCATCCCTGCCTGCCATCCATCCCTTCAGTCCTCCCTCCATCCATCCCTGCCTGCCATCCATCCCTTCACTCCTCCTTCCATCCCTGCCATCCATCCCTTCACTCCTCCATCCCTACCTGCCATCCATCCCTTCCCTCCTCCCTCCCTCCTCCCTCCCTCCATCCCTCCCTGCCATCCATCCCTTCACTCCTCCTTCCGTCCCTGCCATCCATCCCTTCACTCCTCCTTCCGTCCCTGCCATCTATCCCTTCACTCCTCCTTCCATCCCTGCCATCCATCCCTTCCCTCCTCCCTCCCTCCCTCCCTCCCTCCCTCCCTCCCTCCCTCCCTCCCTCCCTCCCTCCCTCCCTCCCTCCCTCCCTCCCTGCCATCCATCCCTTCACTCCTCCTTCCATCCCTGCCATCTATCCCTTCACTCCTCCTTCCATCCCTGCCATCCATCCCTTCACTCCTCCATCCCTGCCTGCCATCCATCCCTTCCCTCCTCCCTCCCACCATCCCTGCCTGCCATCCATCCCTTCCCTCCTCCCTTCATCCCTGCCTGCCTGCCATCCATCCATCCCTTCCCTCCTCCCTCCATCTCTGGAGAATTCCTGCTGGTGTTGTTTTAAGCACACTCCATTAGCAGCTCATAAGAGGAGAGAAAACAGTGTTATCAGGCCTGGCTCTGATAATCTCAATTGGCTTTACTCAACCTGATAAAAGGTGCTCTGGGGCAGAGTGGGGCTTCGGTCGGTCAGCAACTCCCTCCCTCCCCGCTGCCCCTACCAGCCGCCTTACTGTGGCCACTTGTTCAGAGAATAAAAACAGAACCGTGTGTGTGTGTGGGGGGGGGGGTCAATCTTGGCAGCGACCCTGAGGGAAAATAATAGAATATCTATATACACTCAGTCGCCAGTTTATAAGGGACACCCATCTAGTACCGAATCCAACCCCCCTTTGCCTCCAGACCTGCCTGAATTCTTTGGGGCATGGATTCTATTCTCAGATACACTGTCACATTCAAACGTTGCTCAATTGGTATCGAGGGACCTAAAGTGTTCCAGGAAAACATTCCCCACACCATTACACCACCGCCACTGACCATGGACTCGCGCTGCTTAGGCCAAATCCTGACTCTGCCATCAGCGTGACGCAACAGGAACTGTGATTTGTAGGACCAGACAATGTTTTTCCACTCCTCAGTTGTTCAGTGTTGGTGATTGTGTGCCCACTGGATCCGCTTCTTCTTGTTTTTAGCTGATAAGAGTAGAACCCAGTGAGGTCGTCTGCTGCAATAGCCCATCCGTGATAAGGACCAAAGAGTTGTGTGTTTCGAGATGCCGTTCTGCACACCGCTGTTATACTGCGCTGTTATTTGCCTGTTTGTGGCCCACCTGTTAGCTTGCACAATTCTTGCCATTCTCCTTTGACCTCTCATCAACGAGCTGTTTTTGCACACAGGACTGCCGCTGACTGGATGTTTTTTGTTTGTTGCATCATTCTCGGCAAACACTAGACACCGTTTCTGAGGTACTGGAACCGGTGCACCAGGCACCAACGAGAATGGGCAAAACGACAATCGTTTAGCCGGTTC
This sequence comes from Salmo trutta, assembly GCF_901001165.1. NCBI lineage: Eukaryota > Metazoa > Chordata > Actinopteri > Salmoniformes > Salmonidae > Salmo > Salmo trutta. Next base: position 21,546,509 of record NC_042981.1, read on the forward strand.
TAATGTTCAATTGAACAGTAACTGAATGCCTCAATGCCTGTCTGCCTGCTTTATATAGAAAGCCACAGCCACGTGACTCACTGTCTGTAGGAGCGAACCATTTTCCTGAATGGGGTGGTGTACCTAATAAACCGGCCACTGAGTGTATGTTTGTGTATGCTGCTGTGAAGAACTGTTTTCCCTACTCAAATGACCATGTTGGAACAGCATAATAGTCGAGTGTAGACAGCAACCAGATAGGAAAATAGTTTTGTGTATAGCTATGCAATACCTTTCATAAGAAGTACATATGAGCAACCGTTTAGTTGGATAAGATCAAAACATGTTCTAAATAGATCAGTAACTCAAACACACTGTTCCTTGTGCACTTTGTTATTCCTGGGGCTCTGTTTTCCCGTCACTGATCTGGAATGGGAATATTTAGCACCTGCAAGAAACATTCCTGATATTACGTGTTTATGGTTATGTCCCAGAATAGGTAAGAATCCACATGGTTATAATTTCCAAGTCGTGTGTGCCGTCTTGGGAGAAAGAAAAAAAGAGAGAGCAGGCCATATATTTTTGGCAGGCCTTGTTCTGTGAGCCTTGTTCTGTGAGCCTTGTTATGGGGGCCTTGTTCTGTGGGCCTTGCTCTGTGTGAGCCTTGTTATGGGGGCCTTGTTCTGTGGGCCTTGCTCTGTGGGCCTTGTTCTGTGGGCCTTGCTGTGAGCCTTGCTCTGTGGGCCTTGCTGTGAGTCTTGCTCTGTGTGAGCCTTGCTCTGTGAGCCTTGCTCTGTGGGCCTTGCTGTGGGCCTTGCTCTGTGTGGGCCTTGCTGTGAGCCTTGCTCTGTGTGAGCCTTGCTCTGTGAGCCTTGCTCTGTGTGAGCCTTGCTCTGTGTGAGCCTTGCTCTGTGAGCCTTGCTCTGTGTGAGCCTTGCTCTGTGTGAACCTTGCTCTGTGTGAGCCTTGCTCTGTGAACCTTGCTCTGTGTGAGCCTTGCTCTGTGTGAGCCTTGCTCTGTGTGAGCCTTGCTCTGTGTGAACCTTGCTCTGTGCGAGCCTTGCTCTGTTCGAGCCTTGCTCTGTGAACCTTGCTCTGTGTGAGCCTTGCTCTGTGTGAACCTTGCTCTGTGTGAACCTTGCTCTGTGTGAGCCTTGCTCTGTGTGAACCTTACTCTGTGTGAACCTTGCTCTGTGTGAGCCTTGCTCTGTTTGAGCCTTGCTCTGTGTGAGCCTTGCTCTGTGAACCTTGCTCTGTGTGAACCTTGCTCTGTGTGAGCCTTGCTCTGTGAACCTTGCTCTGTGTGAGCCTTGCTCTGTGTGAACCTTGCTCTGTGTGAGCCTTGCTCTGTGTGAGCCTTGCGCTGTGTGAGCCTTGCTCTGTGTGAGCCTTGCTCTGTTTGAGCCTTGCTCTGTGTGAACCTTGATCTGTGTGAACCTTGCTCTGTGAACCTTGCTCTGTGTGAGCCTTGCTCTGTGTGAGCCTTGCTCTGTTTGAGCCTTGCTCTGTGTGAACCTTGCTCTGTGTGAGCCTTGCTCTGTGAACCTTGCTCTGTGTGAGCCTTGCTCTGTGAACCTTGCTCTGTGTGAACCTTGCTCTGTGTGAGCCTTGCTCTGTGAACCTTGCTCTGTGTGAGCCTTGCTCTGTGTGAACCTTGCTCTGTGTGAGCCTTGCTCTGTGTGAGCCTTGCGCTGTGTGAGCCTTGCTCTGTGTGAGCCTTGCTCTGTTTGAGCCTTGCTCTGTGTGAACCTTGATCTGTGTGAACCTTGCTCTGTGAACCTTGCTCTGTGTGAGCCTTGCTCTGTGTGAGCCTTGCTCTGTTTGAGCCTTGCTCTGTGTGAACCTTGCTCTGTGTGAGCCTTGCTCTGTGAACCTTGCTCTGTGTGAGCCTTGCTCTGTGTGAACCTTGCTCTGTGTGAGCCTTGCTCTGTGAACCTTGCTCTGTGTGAGCCTTGCTCTGTGTGAGCCTTGCTCTGTGTGAACCTTGCTCTGTGTGAACCTTGCTCTGTGTGAGCCTTGCTCTGTGAACCTTGCTCTGTGTGAACCTTGCTCTGTGTGAGCCTTGCTCTGTGTGAACCTTGCTCTGTGTGAGCCTTGCTCTGTGAACCTTGCTCTGTGTGAGCCTTGCTCTGTGTGAGCCTTGCTCTGTGTGAACCTTGCTCTGTGTGAACCTTGCTCTGTGTGAGCCTTGCTCTGTGAACCTTGCTCTGTGTGAACCTTGCTCTGTGTGAGCCTTGCTCTGTGTGAACCTTGCTCTGTGTGAGCCTTGCTCTGTGAACCTTGCTCTGTGTGAGCCTTGCTCTGTGTGAACCTTGCTCTGTGTGAGCCTTGCTACACTCAGCTGGTGTAGATGCTGGAAGCCTGTCACTTTCCAAAGTACTGCAGGCGTAGTGACACTTCTGACAGTAAAGGTAGACGATAGACAGCCGAACATGCTCTTTTATGTCCCTCTAACTCATAGTGTGTGAGCCACAAACAGTTTAAACTGCTATTTACGATAGGTCCAAAAACAAAACCTCTCTTCACTAGATCACACATCACAGTCCCAAATCAACATTGATATGATCTAACTTTTCCTCTCTCTTTTCCCATGTAGACTAACGGCAGCGGGGTGGCAACAAGGTGGCAGGGTAGCCTAGTGGTTAGAGTGTTGGACTAGTAACTGAAAGGTTGCAAGTTCAAATCCCTGAGCTGAAAATTTACAAATCTGCTGTTCTGCCCCTGAACAAGGCAGTTAACCCACTGTTTCTAGGCCGTCATTGAAAATAAGAGTTTGTTCTTAACTGACTTGCCTAGTTAAATAAATAATAAATAACTGTCATTCCTCTGTCTGGGGCCAGCGGTACAGCCTATCTACTCTCTGGGTGCACCCTCGCAAATAAGCTTGCCTCCATCTCTTTTCCCAACTGTGCGTTTTGTCCATTTACCAATGTCACTTTGAGCGGGCAGATTACGCCCGTTTACATTAATAGGTGAAGGTAAAGGCAGGTATCAGGGGTTCATGGGGGATTAGGAACTCAAATTGGTTCCAGAACCTTCCCTTTTTTCCATCTAATGACCAGTCCTGTAGCGTTGCCTTCTCCACGTTCCAAAAACGTTACCTTTCTCTCTTTTTTATTCTTTGAAAAGGGGCTCCATGCTGGAATCACCCCATGATGATTTAAAACCTTCCTGTAATATCAACCACATGTGGGTACCTTTAGTGCTACCGAGCTCAGTCCTCTCTGACTTCTTAGTATGAGAGAGAGAGAGATAGAGAGGTACTAGATTTCAATATTTTATTTGATTTATTTAACCTTTATTTAACTAGGCAAGTCAGTTAAGAACAAATTCTTATTTACAATGACGGCCTACACCTGCCAAATCCTGGACGACGTTGGGCCAACTGTGCACCGCCCTATGGGACTCCCAATCACGGCCGGTTGTGATACAGCCTAGATGGAGATGGCCAGTTTAGGTAAAGCTGGCCCAGTCTGGGGTAGTGTAGCCAGCTTGTCTTTGACACGGCCCTGGGTCACTGCGTCCCGTTTGGGACTTTAAGAGGTTGCCCCTGGCTGGCAGTCACCTTCAGATGACCCCTTGGTCTTTACAGTGGAAAGCGGCGGGAGCAGAGAGGAGGATCGGGGAGGACTGCACAGGGAAGGCTTTGTGGAACTGCACTTATTCGTGGCTGTGGCGGTGATAAAACTTCACACAGCCTAATTGATGGGCTTGCTGACATAACAATACCTTGTGAAAGAGCCGAGTGGCCATGCCTGGTCCTCATTTATAGACAGCTGGACGGGGAGCACAACCCCCCGCAATGAAAAGAGAGAGCGAGAGATAGAGAGAGAGTTGGGGGTGGACAAATGAAAGGAACCATTTGTATGTTGCCACTTGCGAACGTATATTATTTTGAATGTCTAATGAGTGATAACACGCGAGGAATAACATGTTTATAGGGTGTGCGTGTGTGTTAATGTGTGTGAGAGAGAGTTGTTACATAGCCTACTGAGTGGTCTAGTTTCTCAGTGGCATGGCTGCTTCACCATAGCACACACTTAATGCCTGTGGAATGCTTTCCCGGTCTCCATAGCAACCAAATGTAATCAAAAGCTTTATTAAACAAGGGAAATAGATCATAAGGGGCATTAAAAGAAAACCTTGTCGGGTTTCCAAGTCTGCTCACAATCACCCTTTTGTTGTTGCTGTATCTGTTTTGATTGGCTCTCTAAGAGCCAGTGGCTAATGTTGTTACTAAGTCATGCAAAACTGTGTAGTTGTGTTGCGGTTTCTGATGAATTCTCATGTTGGTGAATGCTGTGTGATTGAAAGTGTTCTTCTCCTCTCTTCTCTCTTCTCTCCCAGGTTCATTAACGCCAGGAGAAGAATAGTACAGCCCATGATTGACCAGTCAAATCGAGCAGGTAAGAAAGTCTACTCCACATATCTGTTCCTCTTTTTCCAGAAACACCAGCTCTTCCAGTTGATGTACTGTGATACACATCATGCCTACTAGCCTGGAGAATCCCCAGCCCCCCTACTACCACCATACACACACACACACACACACACACACACACACCACACCCTATCTTCTTATTGTCTCAATGGGAAGTGTGTGGTGGTGGCGCTATCTGTTAGTTGATTGCCTGTAATTGCCGATATCCTAATCTAACACTGAGAGGTGCTTTAGCAACACGTTCTCTCTCTGTGAATTGCTAATTGGGCACAAGAGAAGCTCCAGGAATGCTTGGAGCATTTTGGTATCTACTTTGTGTTTTTTAACTCACTCAATTCCCAAGTGTCAGTCCTCTTGCTGTTGCTGCTCTGTATTCACTTAGCCCAGATTTGAAATATCAAGGGTCCTATATGTGATTGTATTAAACGTCATCATTTCAATTTAGTAATTGTGGGCAATTAATTCATTCTGGTCATGAAAAACTACCTAACGGATGAAAATGAGTTTAATATGATCCATTGATCTCTGATTTCTGTCTGGACGCCCTACTTAGGGAGAGATTTTGTATTTTGTATTTATTATGGATCCCCACTCTTCCTGGGGCCCGGCAAAATTAGGGCAATTTTAATACAATTTTAAAAACATTACAATGCATGCATTACAGTTTTCACAACACACTAAGTGTGTGCCCTCAGGCCCATACTCCACTACCACATATCTACAACACAAAATCATTTTCCATTCCTCTGAAAAGGATTATAAGGAAGGGTTCATATTGCAAATTGATCAGGCATTGATTTTCTATATCTACAATGGTCAGACGACAAAAAGCACTGAAAGATTAAGTCGTAAACATGCCACTCTAGAATCGAGCAAATAATCCGGACAGGAATTTATGTAGCCACCCTAGGCCGTATCGACTGTAACATTACTAAGGAAAAACGCCACATAATTTGTCTTTGAGGGAGAAAAGCTTTTTGTTGATTAGCTCGCTCCAAATCTAGAGAGAGACCCACAAATTGGGGAGGAGATTGTGCAAATTAAGTTAACCAATTATTGAAATGAGACGCGCCTTTCCGAATCTCAGTACAATTATTGTGGTTTGTTGGGAATATCTGAGAGAGAGGAGAGAAGAGAGAGACAGAGAGCGTGTGTTTAGAGTGTGGCAATCAGTAATCTCTCTGAAGACAGCATGACTAAAAGCTTCCCCTAATCTTCAATTTGACAGATTACTCCAGATTAGGCTGTTTAGTCCAGGAATATGCTGTTTGCTACAGACTCCAGAATACTCTTACTGAATAGGGCTAATAATATGGGCTGGCGCCATGACATGCCGATCCTTCACTGGGGGGTGGGGGTGGCAAATTATGACCTAATTTGATTACTACAGTGGACAGTATTATGATGTTAGAATAATATTTTTATATGAATCTTATTTGTAAATAATGATCATGATCAGTCGTTTCACCTTCGCTGTAATCTGGAGATTTTAAGTCATTTGAATTTGCAGGGGTAGATAATGACAATTGCAGGGGGGTAAATAGTGATGTTTGTGCCAATGCTGTCCCATAACGTGTCTCTGTCCATGAAATAACATCCCTGTTGCTTGGGGAATGGCTGGTGATGGTCTTGACAGAACATGCTGATCTTGTCAAACTGCATCCTTTTGTCAGTTAGAGAACAATGCATTACTCCTTCTTTTGTCTAATGCTACAGTGTGTGTGTCTACTCATACTGCATGTGTTTGTCTAATGCTAAAGTGTGTGTGTCTACTCATACTGCATGTGTTTGTCTAATGCTACAGTGTGTGTGTCTACTCATACTGCATGTGTTTGTCTAATGCTACAGTGTGTGTGTCTACTCATACTGCATGTGTTTGTCTAATGCTACAGTGTGTGTGTCTACTCATACTGCATGTGTTTGTCTAATGCTACAGTGTGTGTGTCTACTCATACTGCATGTGTTTGTCTAATGCTACAGTGTGTGTGTCTACTCATACTGCATGTGTTTGTCTAATGCTACAGTGTGTGTGTCTACTCATACTGCATGTGTTTGTCTAATGCTACAGTGTGTGTGTCTACTCATACTGCATGTGTTTGTCTAATGCTACAGTGTGTGTGTCTACTCATACTGCATGTGTTTGTCTAATGCTACAGTGTGTGTGTCTACTCATACTGCATGTGTTTGTCTAATGCTACAGTGTGTGTGTCTACTCATACTGCATGTGTTTGTCTAATGCTACAGTGTGTGTGTCTACTCATACTGCATGTGTTTGTCTAATGCTACAGTGTGTGTGTCTACTCATACTGCATGTGTTTGTCTAATGCTACAGTGTGTGTGTCTACTCATACTGCATGTGTTTGTCTAATGCTACAGTGTGTGTGTCTACTCATACTGCATGTGTTTGTCTAATGCTAAAGTGTGTGTGTCTACTCATACTGCATGTGTTTGTCTAATGCTACAGTGTGTGTGTCTACTCATACTGCATGTGTTTGTCTAATGCTACAGTGTGTGTGTCTACTCATACTGCATGTGTTTGTCTAATGCTACAGTGTGTGTGTCTACTCATACTGCATGTGTTTGTCTAATGCTACAGTGTGTGTGTCTACTCATACTGCATGTGTTTGTCTAATGCTACAGTGTGTGTGTCTACTCATACTGCATGTGTTTGTCTAATGCTAAAGTGTGTGTGTCTACTCATACTGCATGTGTTTGCATGTCATGCATCAGTCATGGTGGACATAATGTGTTGCAGTATGTTTGGGCTGGAGCTGGGACAATAAGCTGATTGTGTGGTTTGTCTTCCCCCCCCCCCTCGTGTCCATGTTTTGACTACAATCAGGTTTTCTTCTTGATCCTTCAGTGAGTCAAGGAGCAGCGTACAGTCCGGAGGGCCAGCCCATGGGCAGCTTTGTACTGGACGGCCAGCAGCACATGGGGATCCGGCCAGCTGGTAAGCCCCCCCCCCCCTCCTCCTCCTGTCCTGCATACTGTATACTAGTCACTGTGCTGTGTATGTTTAGTCACCAATGCACCCCCTGTGACTGTATGACTACTGACAGCAACACACACCAACCCCTCTAGCCCTGGAAATGTCACACCAGCACTGACTACTGTGCTGTACATGGCAGCATCATCAACCCAATTACTAACCAATGTCACAAAACTACTGATGATATCACTGCATCTTAATAAAGTTCACTTACTCAGTCAACTCCACCCTCCTCTCTCAACTCCCTTAGGTATCACTGTTTATCTCCATTTGCTTGTCTCTCTTTTCACCCATCTCTATAACATGACATAAATCTTCGTAACGAACGGGGAGATTTGTGGAGACTAACATTTGTAGACACTTCACTACTGCACCTTCTCTTCCTCTTCCTCTCTGTAACCAATCCTTCCTTCTACCTACCAGGATGTCTATCTGCTCTGACCTGTCTGTCATTCCACCTTTGACCTTCTGCTGACCTTTTCTCTGACGTGTTTCTCCTCTTCTAGGGCCTATGAGTGGAATGGGGATGAATATGGGCATGGATGGGCAATGGCACTACATGTAACCTCCATCTTGTAAAGCAAAACGCAAAGAAAAAGGGGGAAGTAAGTACAACTGGGCTTTATTTCTCAAACCTCTGGGCTTGTGGTTTTAACCCACAATCCCCCTTACTCCACCACGATCCCCCTTACTCCACCACGATCCCCCTTACTCCACCACGATCCCCCTTACTCCACCACGATCCCCCTTACTCCACCACGATCCCCCTTACTCCACCACGATCCCCCTTACTCCACCACAATCCCCCTTACTCCACCACAAACCCCCTTACTCCACCACGATCCCCCTTACTCCACCACGATCCCCCTTACTCCACCACAATCCCCCTTACTCCACCACGATCCCCCTTACTCCACCACGATCCCCCTTACTCCACCACGATCCCCCTTACTCCACCACAATCCCCCTTACTCCACCACAAACCCCCTTACTCCACCACGATCCCCCTTACTCCACCACAATCCCCCTTACTCCACCACAAACCCCCTTACTCCACCACAAACCCCCTTACTCCACCACGATCCCCCTTACTCCACCACGATCCCCCTTACTCCACCACAATCCCCCTTACTCCACCACAAACCCCCTTACTCCACCACGATCCCCCTTACTCCACCACGATCCCCCTTACTCCACCACAATCCCCCTTACTCCACCACAATCCCCCTTACTCCACCACGATCCCCCTTACTCCACCACAATCCCCCTTACTCCACCACAATCCCCCTTACTCCACCACAATCCCCCTTACTCCACCACGATCCCCCTTACTCCACCACGATCCCCCTTACTCCACCACGATCCCCCTTACTCCACCACAATCCCCCTTACTCCACCACAATCCCCCTTACTCCACCACAATCCCCCTTACTCCACCACAAACCCCCTTACTCCACCACAATCCCCCTTACTCCACCACAATCCCCCTTACTCCACCACAAACCCCTTACTCCACCACGATCCCCCTTACTCCACCACGATCCCCCTTACTCCACCACGATCCCCCTTACTCCACCACAATCCCCCTTACTCCACCACAATCCCCCTTACTCCACCACGATCCCCCTTACTCCACCACGATCCCCTTACTCCACCACAATCCCCCTTACTCCACCACAATCCCCCTTACTCCACCACAATCCCCCTTACTCCACCACAAACCCCCTTACTCCACCACAATCCCCCTTACTCCACCACAATCCCCCTTACTCCACCACAAACCCCCTTACTCCACCACGATCCCCCTTACTCCACCACGATCCCCCTTACTCCACCACGATCCCCCTTACTCCACCACAATCCCCCTTACTCCACCACAATCCCCCTTACTCCACCACAATCCCCCTTACTCCACCACAATCCCCCTTACTCCACCACAATCCCCCTTACTCCACCACAAACCCCCTTACTCCACCACGATCCCCCTTACTCCACCACGATCCCCCTTACTCCACCACGATCACCCTTACTCCACCACAATCCCCCTTACTCCACCACAATCCCCCTTACTCCACCACAATCCCCCTTACTCCACCACAATCCCCCTTACTCCACCACAATCCCCCTTACTCCACCACAAACCCCCTTACTCCACCACGATCCCCCTTACTCCACCACGATCCCCCTTACTCCACCACAATCCCCCTTACTCCACCACAATCCCCCTTACTCCACCACAAACCCCCTTACTCCACCACGATCCCCCTTACTCCACCACAATCCCCCTTACTCCACCACAATCCCCCTTACTCCACCACAAACCCCCTTACTCCACCACGATCCCCCTTACTCCACCACAATCCCCCTTACTCCACCACAATCCCCCTTACTCCACCACAAACCCCCTTACTCCACCACGATCCCCCTTACTCCACCACGATCCCCCTTACTCCACCACAATCCCCCTTACTCCACCACAATCCCCCTTACTCCACCACAATCCCCCTTACTCCACCACAATCCCCCTTACTCCACCACAATCCCCCTTACTCCACCACAAACCCCCTTACTCCACCACGATCCCCCTTACTCCACCACGATCCCCCTTACTCCACCACAATCCCCCTTACTCCACCACAATCCCCCTTACTCCACCACAATCCCCCTTACTCCACCACAATCCCCCTTACTCCACCACAAACCCCCTTACTCCACCACAATACCCCTTACTCCACCACAATCCCCCTTACTCCACCACAATCCCCCTTACTCCACCACAAACCCCCTTACTCCACCACAATCCCCCTCCCATCCCCACCCTAATTTTACAACAACCTCCCCCACAGCAACCCCCTTGACAACCAGTGAGTGTGGTTGGTGTAGCATGGTGCTTTAAGGGGCGGAAGGGGGGTAAGGAAGGGGGGTTAGCTAGCTACTGAAAGATGAATAGAAGGACTGGGAATAGTGGGAGTTGCCGCCATGCCGTGAAGCTTTCTCCTGTTGGTCCCTGGGAGAGAGAGGGGGGACTTGTGGCGCCAGCCCAGACAACAGAAAAACAACCAGCACAACCAACAACCAAGGTCTTGCTAGCATGGCATGTACCGACACCACACATTCATTTATCCCAACAGGGCCATCTCTCTCCCCATCTCTGACAGCCAATGCAAATGTTGGACATTTAGGGAAAAAATAACATCTCCAGAGGCAGGGTCTGACGGGGAGAAATTAAGCAGGCTCCAGTGAAGCGATAAAGAAGGAGAAGTGAAACTGTCCTCTGAGTGACATAAATCTGTCTTGGGAACGATTGATGCCCAAATTATCTTATATGCAAAGACGGGAGCGCCGCAGTACATTACGGTCCTCGGGCGAGATATACGAGCCGTGGGTGATCCTTCACTGGGGGGTGGGGGTGGCAAGTCGGGGAGCGAGGGGAGGGGACCTGTGTGTTTTGATTATTTTTTACTGGAGGGGGCATTGACTAGCCCCGTCATGAGACACACAGAGACAGAGCAAAGAGAGACACAGAGATACATTTAAAGGACCCGAGACTCTCTCTCACACACAGACACACACACACACACACACACACACTGTCTGATTAATCCTGGCCATTCCGCCTTCCACTAGCCAGAGCGCTGACATTTGAAAAATCAAGACGTATCACATCCCAACGGCGGCGGGGCAGAAGAGATTTTATTTAACACCCAAACTCCTTTGCCCAGCGAGGCACAATATAATGACACTTACCTTGATTAAAAGAACCCTTTATATGTAAATTGAGCCTGGAATTTCCGAAGAGTCACCAAAGCCCATTTCTCTCCTCTTTTTTTCTCCCTCTCTCATCTCATCCCTCTCTCATCTCATCCCTCTCTCATCTCATCCCCTCCTGTCTTTGCTAATGGCATCAGGGATAAAAAACCTTCGGGAAGCAATGTTCCCTAAAACAGACACAGAGACAACATTTGCTCAGCTTGGATAATTCTTAATATAGGCTATATAATTTTGAGACTATTCAATTACATAACATATTTTATGCTTCATGACCAATTACATTAATAGCTTAATACAGAGGAATATTATCATTTTCTGATTTGATTACGCCGCCAAACAATATGGTATATTTGGTACTTAATTATCGCCAGCCATTGAGCAGGCCTGCTCTGCCAGAACAGGACAGAACTGAACAGAATGGGAAGAAAGATAGAGAGAGAGTGTGGGGGGAGAGGAGAGGAGAGAGAGAGAGAGAGAGAGAGAGAGAGAGAGAGAGAGAGAGAGAGAGAGAGAGAGAGAGAGAGAGAGAGAGAGAAAGAGGGAAAGAGAGAGAGAGAGACCAGTCTCACCATTATTGTCTTCAGATGATTTGACCACTCCTGTTAATAAAGGGGGGCCCACAGATCTACTTAACAGAATGACTGCAGCTTACAAGACTGGAGATTACCATCTTACAGTGTCAAAAACATCTGTTGGGCCTTTTAACAGGAGCCGCTCCAGGTTATATGGAGGTGAGGGCACCCCTCGCACAGCCCTTGCCATACACCCCAGCCCTGCCCAGCCCAACCCATCATGTCCAGATTGAATTACTTATTTTATGACCCCGTAGTGAGGTTTTAAGAGAGCACTGCGACAAACTTGTGAATTTCCAATGAACTAGACGTGGATAGTAGGAGGGTAGTGAGTATTAGAAAATGGCACCTTGCTTTCAGCCAATGAGATTGGTCATTAATCTTGGCCTCTGCTGTCCTGTTTTCTCCCTCGCTACCTTCTCAACTTGCTGGGCCCTCCTCTGTCATTTCTTAATTGCGGTGTACTAAGGTGGAGGAATGTGGAGAGTGAACATGCCTGGTGACCTTGTGGCGACCACTCTCCCTCACCCCTCCCTCCCAAGCAGGGTTAATCCCCCAAGGGTTCACATTACAAAGCAGGCCTATCCAGGCCCCACTGGCTCCAGCACCAGAAGTATCCCACCCCAGACCCACGCCTGCTCTCCCCTGCTTCTCTCCAGGGTCCAGGCCTTTGGACCAGTCCTGTTCCCATACTCCAGTCCCAGGCCACAGGGCCCCCCACCACCACTACCTTTCCCCTGGTCTGCAGACAACAAACATACCCCTGAATACCCAAACAGAGGCACCACTGAGCAGGCTTCTGTTTCCACCAACCAGGCACAGAGTGAGGGGATGCCAACATGCTGGGGTCTCCACACACATCAGCACAGGGCCCTACTCTCCATACCAAGGGGTATCACATCAGCACAGGGCCCTACTCTCCATACCAAGGGGTATCACATCAGCACAGGGCCCTACTCTCCATACCAAGGGGTATCACATCAGCACAGGGCCCTACTCTCCATACCAAGGAGTATCACATCAGCACAGGGCCCTACTCTCCATACCAAGAGGTATCACATCAGCACAGGGCCCTACTCTCCATACCAAGGAGTATCACATCAGCACAGGGCCCTACTCTCCATACCAAGGGGTATCACATCAGCACAGGGCCCTACTCTCCATACCAAGAGGTATCACATCAGCACAGGACTCTCCATACCAAGAGGTATCACATCAGCACAGGGCCCTACTCTCCATACCAAGAGGTATCACATCAGCACAGGACTCTCCATACCAAGAGGTATCACTTCAGCATATTCCTCCCTCTCCTCCCTACCTCCTTTTTCTCCCTCCCTCTCTTCCTCTCTACATCTCTCTCTCCCTCCTTTTATCTCTCTGTTGCCTCTGTTTCTTGCTATCTCTGTGCTTTAGCTGTTGTTGTCATTATACTCTTAAACCTACGCTCCTCCTCTTCCAAGAGCAGCACTTTGTTTTGGTTAAAAGTGCCTCTTATTGGAGGGGAAATCACAAAGCCTTGAATGCTGTTCTTAGACTGGCGTGTTGTTATAGTTAAATGGGCTCTAAATTATTTAATAACTTCTTTAATGGGTTTTAAATCAAATATGTTCGCAGTAGTGCGTCCCCCTGAGAAAACGCCTCTATTTGGGTTGTCACTACATTCAGTGGGGGAATTGACTCTTCTGCCTGTAAAAGTATTAGTATTGCTAACATCAATACGGCTGCTAGCTTCACATCCTCCAGGACGATTGTGTCTGGATGGTTGGAGATCACTTTCCAACCTGATGACTGACCATGACATTGTACTGACATTGTAACGGACTCTCAATCACCTAAAATAGAGTGATAAAATAGCTTTTTTAGCACCTAGAAACAACATTTTGGAAGTAGCTTTGGACTTTTGGGGCATGTGTAATCCTAAATGTAGTTAGTATGTTATTTGACTTAATTTTTACACCACAAAATGAGCTCACTTTACACAAGGTATAAATTAAAGTTTTATTTTATGCCAGAGTCACGAAATTTGGAATTCAGTAGTACATTTTTTTTATACTTTTAATACGTTTTTAACCCTCCCTCTCTCTCTCTCTCTCTCATCTCAGGGCTTCAAGGCATGCCAGGGGAGTACGTACCTCAGAGTGGTCCTATGGGCATGCGCATGGCCCCGCAAAGTTACACCCCTCCTCATCAGATGACCCCTCACCCCACCCAGCTTCGACACGGACCCTCCCTCCACCCCTAACTGCCCGGCCCCCACCACCTTCATCACACCCACCATCCCCATCACCCAGCCATGCTGATGCACGGAGGACCACCCTCTCACCCAGGAATCACCATGTCTGCACATAGCCCCCGCCACCCCCCGCTGTGCCCCATTGACCCCAGCACTGGAGGACAAGGCCTGGACATCCGCGCCCAATTGTATAAGGGAACTTTACTACCACAATGACGTCAACCTCATCAACAACAACAACAGCAGCTACTATGAGAAAAAAACATCAACAACAACAACCCTACAACAAAGCTATTTTCAGAAAACATTTCAGAATAAAAGCGCAAAGCCTTTTGACCGGAATTAGACATTAAAAACAGAATTCCAGATGAGCTGTGATGATTTTTTTCTTCTTCTTTTTTTTTTACTTGTCAATTTTGTTACTTTCATCCAAATGGAGGACCAAGCTGACATAAACACTTTGTAAAGTCTTGGACTTTTGTTAAAGATAAACAGAAGATGTTCTGACAACGGACACGTGCAAACACGGACTCGCACACAAACGCAAGACACACACATGCAAACACAGTACCCACTCTCTCCAGTGACACGTTCAACTCGTTTTCTAATGAAATCACTCTGGAAAATTGAGAGAAAAAAAGAAGAAAAGATTCCCAAGAGTTATAACTACTGTAGTATAAAAATTATAGAAACAAAGTTAAAACTTGTGCATTTTTCGTTGATCACTCAATTTGTTTCCTGAGCTAGTTATAGAATAAAAGGTTAACCCTTTCTCTCACACTGTGTGTGCTCCTTCCTGGAGGAGAAACTGTCTCGGCGGCACAGCAGCACTATTAAAAAGAAAAGATGGAACATCTCAACAACGGACTCCCATTCGCTCCCAACCAGAGCAACAGGGTAGAACAGGCGCTGTCCCCCATAGAGAACAGGGCATGGTGGGAAAAGGCTGCTAAATGACACCTGATCTCTCCAGAAGATTCAGTTTTAAAATGTTTCATGCCCCTCTTTTTGTTGGTTCATGAATGAATGTTGCCCTGTAGGTATATAAAAACAAGTTCTTAGTTTGAATTGCCCAAGCACTGGATTGTGTTGGTTTTATACATTTTTATTTGATTTTATTTTTTTGTATCCTGGACTCTCATTGACAGAGCCTATTGAAGGAAGCTAGTGGAAAAGCAGCATCCTACTCTGCTTCTTTGCCTCTGGATAAACATACTTGCCATATGGACAATACTGACACAATGGTGGATTCTTTGGCACTGGGAGAAACAATTGATGGTTGATGCACCAAAAAACATAAAAAATACAAAATGACAAAAAAATAACTTAAATTATGAACTCAAAGCTTTGGGAAAAAGCTAAGAGAATATTGCAACAGACTTCGTACAGAGTTCAGTCTATTAATTGTTTCATGTTAGATATTCTATGTGTTTACCTCAATTGAAAAAGAATGTTTTTGCTAGTTTCAGATCTGCTGTGGCATTGATATTGTATGTCCATGAATTCCTTCCTTTTTCAGCACGTGTTCCTCACTAGATGATACAATGCCATCTCCCTTAAGCTTTGTCAAAAATACATTATTAAATACTTGTATGAGGACTGTGACGTAATGTTTAAAAGGTGTTCAGTCACAAATGCTGTAATAAATATTTCATTTTTGATTTTTGTTAGATTTGTGTGTGCTGTGTGTTACGAACATAACTAAGAGTAATGGTAATTAAGCCTACATAGTAATGGATTTATATTTATTATATATTATATATTATTATTATTATTATTACAAAGTTATCATGGTAATGGTTCTGACAGAAAATGGTTAACAAAGTTACTAAATAGCTATATCAATATTAGGGTAATGCTATAAAGCGCGATTGTTCATTCAAAGACAGTGCATTTCTACACACTTAGGTTACCTTACCCGTCAAAGTTTATAGTTGCAAACCCCCCAAGGGAGTGGTGCCACTTTAGTGGAATGAAGAAAGAAATGCAACCTGGCGACCTGTTGCAACAAAAGAAATGAATCATTTCAAATGAATGTTAAATCTGTGTTTTAATTGTATTTGCAAGGGTTTGCTTTGTCAGAAACACAAATATGGCATGATTTTTTGTTTTTCATTATTATGTCAGTGGAAATGGAGATGCAAAACCTTGGATTTGCATGCCTTCCCATTTGAGTTGAGTTTTAAACGGATAATCGATTTCGATAGCATACAGTTCAACATATTTACCATAACCTCAGTTTTACCATTGGCTTCAAACAATAGAATATGCATTTGTCCCTTACCTTTTGCTGCAGCCTTTTCTAACTGACAACATACAAGTGCTGCAAGTGACTATTTCCGCCGCTTTACAGCGACCCCTGACGGCGTAATCTGAATCGCTCACGGGTTCATTGATAATCTTTTGATATCTCTTTGCCAGTGTTTGCTCGCGGCCATAGAAGTCATAGCCTTAAACCAGAAATGACTATCTCTCTGTCTTTCAGGATGAAATCTTTCTGCCTTTCAGATAAGGGATTTAACTCCAACAATGCTGTAATGGCTGGGTTTATTTTTACCCTCCTGTCCATAATGCTATTGTAAAACGTAGTGGATTGTGTTACATTTTTCTTCCACACATTGAAAGCAGTTGATAATAATAATAATAATATTAATACATCGTTTTTTTTATTAGGCTATAGGAAAATCTGTATTAGGAAGGTCACTACACAAAACCCTTGTTTTGTTCTTCAAATGGTCTACTGTAGAGAACTGTTAGAGCTATAGGGTTTCTCCGTTTTAACTCCGCCGCTCAGCACTGTCTGTAGCCTGTAGGTGAGTGACGTCTAGGGAGGGCATGGGGTCGTTGAGCCAGAACAAGCATAGGGCTGGTGGAAAGGGGGGAAATATTATGTTGACTTTTATTGCAACTTACTACCTTCGAAATGCCTTACAGTCGTGATCCTGACGCAAAACAAAAATTGCCCTGTGATTTTAAAGATTTTTTCTTATCCGTTTTCCAATTGCTGAATAATCTTCGCCTGATTTATCTAATTTCTAATAATTCATTATTCCTATGAAATTATTGTGATAAGGGATATTATTAGGTTCTTGTTATCATATTGTTTGGTATATTTATTTTATTCCCTCAAGCGTGCAGCCTCCAAGACTTTCAGAGTTGAAAAAGTGAAAATAAGAAATAATTTACAAATGGAAGATTGCGTTGGTAATAGACTACAACTAGTGGCATGAGTATTTCGATATTACAGGAATAAAAATATGTAGGCCTATATTGAAACATAAACAAAATAACAAATAATCCAGTAAATATGCAAAATATCCAAACATCATTGTTTTAAAACTGCGTCAAATTAAGATACAAAAACACCTTTCTGAGCATTTGACAGGTTGGACAAACTGTTAAGTTTTCATCCGCGTTCACAACGCATTTGATGATGTACCATCGGAATTGTTTAAAAGCTTATAAACGTATTTTAGCATCCTATTATGTGGATGAACGGAAGGAAGAAGCCCTCCGTTTTGTGTGAAGATCATCTGATCTAAAAGAGAAAAAATGCCTTGATTATAGTGGATGGTGGTAGTGGGGGAGGGGGGGTAATATTAATAGTTTTTTCTCCTTCTTCCCCCTTTCTCCATTTTCGAGGAGACAGAAGGTAGATTGCCTCTGCTGTTTCCCTTTGCCGATTCGGTGTGACAGGAATGATGGATGATCCAGCCGAGCTAAACAACACCGCCCCTTCATCTCCTCCCTGTCAAAGCTAGTTCGGGTACTACTGCAGGAATAAAATAAGGAATAGTCCCCCTGCACTGGTCTCTCTGCACAACACAAAACCACCTTCCCAGACCGTGTTCCTCTCCTCTCCCGTCTCAGACAACGATATTAAATGTCCGCAATACCCTGCAGAACACGACGCCGTTGCTGGCTGTGTGTACCCAGGCAACGCGTTAATAAAGCCCTAACCTTCTGATAATATCGTCTCTTATAGAGCACCTTGAAAAGTAGCTTCTTCCATCTGCAACACTGGCTCGGGATTTGGGCTCTTCGGAGTGAGTCTGAAGAAATAGGCTACAAAATGCCATTGCTACTAAGATGTTTTTTTTGTGCAAATAAAACCGTATTTTATTCACGGTTGTGTGTCAGGTTATACCTACATTGCTCTAAGTTTGTAGCTTTCTTCTTTCTAAAACGCTGCATTGTAAGTGGGTGCGCGTGAGTGGTGGGGCTATGCAGCTGGCCTCCCAAAGATGGCTTGCTTTGGAAAGAGTTTTTTATTTAGGGCGGGTTTCTATCTCTCTGTGTGTTTTTGTTTTATTTGAATGCTGACCTCCTTTTTGAACATTTCAGCAGTTCTCTCTTTTTGCCATAAGGTGTTTCTATGACTACGTTGTGTATTTGAGCGGGTCAGAGGCAGGGGTCCGCTGGGGAAAAGGCCGCATTTCGGTGATCATTTATCATTGTCAACCGCATAATGATTCTCCCTGCAGTCCCCTATTGATGAGGATAATTACATTAGCTCGGACTGACTGATCAATAAAGGACGGGGAAAATGGTTTATTATAGCACACGGAAAAGGATTGTGGAGGCCAAGGGACGCTTCCCACAGGGAACAGACGTCGATTCAACGTCTATTCCACGTTGTTTCAACGTAATTTCATTTAAATTGGGGCGGCAGGGTAGCCTTGTGGTTAGAGCGTTGGACTAGTAATAAAAAGGTTGCAAGTTCAAATCCCCGAGTTGACAAAATACAAATCTGTCGTTCTGCCCCTGAACAGGCTGTTAACCCACTGTTCCTAGGCCGTTATTGAAAAGCCTTGCCTAGTAAGGGAATAGGATGGGCTATCGAGTTGGATTGCGTTGGAGATATTGTTTGATTGCTTGGCTGTGACTAGAGATATTTTAATCGTATCTCCTGTTGGATCACGAGGATGCCAAAATATTTGATTTATCAATATGTTGTCTAAAAATGAGATGTACACGCTTTCATTTACCGTTGGTCTTGAATGCGTTTCTAAACAGTTTCCAACACAATATAAAATACTTTTCATTTGGTTGAAAAACAATCTTTCGCAGGCCTTGTCATACATGCTGTTTTACTGTGAAGTGTGTGTTTTCACAGTGTTTGGATACGAAGGAGGAGAGGGATGTGTTCAAATACTCAGCATAGTCATTTATCAGCATATGCATACAGTGAGTGTATCTCTTTCCGTGTGTGTGTGTGTGTGTTTTAATTGTCAACAATTTATCCCCTGCAGGAATGTTGCTAACTCTTTCTCCTAATTCTCCATGCCACCTCCCATTTACGCTTGATGAACGCATCTGCTGAAGACAGCTCCCTACAACCTATTTATCATGTATGATATTTTCACACCACTACTGTATTCGAATAAAAGCGTTCCTTTCCTTTATTTTAACAGTGCCTACAGCAAGAAAAAGAAACCCCACACATTTACAGCAAGCCATTTTTATTTGAAGTAAGAAAGAAATAGGCCTATAGCCTAAAATAAAATATACTTAAATACAGCAATGTCGGCAACACAGTAATAATACGACTAATATAATTAAAATGATGACATCAACATTTATATCATAATACCCATTGATAATGATGTGCCTAATAATCGTTTTGTAAATAATAGGCCTAGTTTTTCTTCAGAAATGTGCTTAAAATCATACCATTACAGGCTACAGTAAATAAATAAAAATCACCAATCGTGCATTGTAATTCAGAAGCATGATTATAATGAGATAACTAAATGACTATTGACTAGTGAGTTTCATCAGACAGTCAGGTCTTCACCACTGCCACAATATCCCAAGCTGCATCCCACTGACTACACGCAGCCTAAATAGTAAATACTTAAAAGGCCATTCGTAATCTATGGGTGAGAGGAAACATGCATCAGAATTATGTTGTGGAAAAGGAGAGAAAACTAACGATGGGGTTTTCTGTTTCAGGGGGAAATCACATTAATAACTAGCAGGCTAATGTTGAGGACTTTTTGCGCTTGGCCGCTTTTTTGAATCAGAGCCGATTTCTTTACACTCCAGTGGCGCTTGTCTTCTTAAAACTGAGAGACAGATTGAGCTCTCCCCCTCCTCCTCTCTAAAACTTAATGAATTACATTTTTGTAATTAGTTAAATAACATAGCTAAAGGGGGCAGAATTGGCAATAGAAAACTGCAGTGCAATGGTCATGCAGTGCAATGGTCATTCTAGTCGGTGCGTTGGGGAAATAGAAGGGGATTTGCACGTGTGAGTGGAGAATGAATAAAGCCCAATAAAGGAAAAAAACTGGGAGTTTAGTTAAGCCGCGAGGTGCAGCTCAAGCCTTTATATTTGAATAAGTTTACATTTAATTAAGCCAGCCTAGGGCCGGACGATCTGATATTTCCTCATTAGGTTGCCTTCCCCAACGCTGAGCGTTACATGGGCTTAAAGGTTGTCAACATTTGACCAGTTTTCCACTGAAATAATCACGGTTTGTAGCTCGAGGATTTAACTCGGCAAATAAATCTAGCCTCATTCGGCGGAACTAACAGGCGCACAAATGTTTATATTTCGTCGTCCCTAACTTGCCTTTATGTATAATTCTTACACTTATTTGAACAAAAAACCTTAGATACCTTGCGGGGAGCTTAGGGCAGCAAAGTGAGACATTTCATGAGAACTGTAAATAACAGAAGGGCGCTGCAGGAAAAAGGAGAGAGAGAGAGGGGGGATGAAGAGACAAGGAGAGAGGGAAAGAGGATGGAGGGCAGAGAGCAGGGACAAGCAGCAAGAGAGATTCCCCCATGTTTATCGAGTCGGCTACAAGCGGACGCCTGGGCACTGTGCTACAACATCATGGCGACCCCTTCTGGAAGAGAAAATCATGCGTTCCCTTGGAATGCACTGAGCTGCGTTCCTCCTTCCTCCCTAGACACGTATTCATTCTAACATGTTGAATTGGCCTACGCTATATTCATGCATTTAGTGATGGTATATCGAAAAGCTTACAACATATTGGAAATCCCTTGAAAATGATATACTTGCAATTGTTTTTGTATATTCGCTCTTGAGAGTTCATACTTTTTGCTATAGCCTAGTGGATTTGAAATCCAGGTGCTTGCTTTCATATTTTGCAGAGATCGGGAAAATAGCCTACATATAAATCACATATATCTCCCCGTGATTGATGATATATCATTACTTTGTAAAGCATTTCGATTTATGTTTGTTCCACAGTCCTCAACCACTATGCTATACGTTTTATGAAACGAATTATGAAACATTCACGAAGTTATTAGGTCTACATAACCAAAATGTCCAAAACAATGGTCAATACTGGCTTATCTGGTCTCAGCGTCCACAGCCAAGATGACCCTGTATATAGGTGACCCCTAAAGACTCTCAGCATCTATTTATACACAGGTATAGACCTCCTTATGCATGTATTAGGGGGCCATTGATGGTATAATCAATAAAAATTGATTTTAGGGTAAATATGTGAGCTCTAGGGACCCGTTGCGAGCTAGGCTTCTCGTTCCTTTGTGTATTCTAGTGAGGTTTCAAACACCATAACCAAGCCAAGCAAGTAGCCATCTCTGCTCAGGACTGTCAGGCTTAAGAGTAAACAACACGGCTAAAGTCACACAGCAGTGAACCAGAAGCACCCTGCTCTGAGTAGCTAGCGCGACGACTATTCATTTTATCCCACTTGAAGATTATGACTGAAAGAATAGAATCAGTAACCATTATCTTCTCGAATGGCAGTACAAACTGCGCCTTATTTTTCAAAACATAGTAATGGTGTATCCGAACAAGGAGAAGGAGAGGGAAAGGAAAAACAGATAAAAAGAGGGAGAGTCAGTGTCACTTTCAGGTGTATATGCCCAATCTGATTGATAGTTTACATGTCCTCTGCCCTTGAGGAACATATTGAAGAGGGAAACGTTAAAGGAGAGAAGGAATGTATTGATTTCAGTACTTTGTTAAATACACAACATTCAAATGAAAATAATAAACCATTATTATTATGGCTATTATTAGCTATTTTATTTTTTCTTTATTTTAATAAAAACATATATTGCAAAGCTTTAGCGTAGCGTTGAATAAATAAAGATATTGTGCACTATGCTACTGCAGGAATTTCATTAATGGGCAATGACATTTAGTTTGATAATTCATAATAGGAAAATATTAGTTTCTCCTAATTACCACAATAATTCACACTATAAACAGTGTAAACGCAGATTACACAAGGTTCGTTTGGGTATTCTATGATGTCCAAGGTTTCTTGCTGCTCACTCTGACGAAAAAAATGGTTAAAGAGACAGAAAATGTTAACTCAGCAGTTTATAGAACTCGATAACGAGATTTAACACACACTTTCGAGACAAATATGGTCAAAATAGGAACGGCCACTTCGTTAACGACCCCACACAACCCCGGAAGAGAGTTAAGAAAATAACGCTTAATAATCAAATGTCCCGAAAAAGGACTGCATATTTAGAAAATACTGAGCATAAAATGTAAGATAGGCCTCATGAATTTAACGTTTAGTAAGATGCGTCTGATTTCAAAATTCGAAAGAAATTAAGATAACATAAAAATAGCTGCATATTACACACTGTAAAACACTATTTATTATAATCAATGCCTTAGAACTCATATTGCAGTGTATTTAATATTTGTATAATTTCAGTAATATAAAGGTTATGTCAATCAATTTATTTAGACATTTCCCACCCTAAATCAAAATGTCGACGCTGTCATTTAATTTGAGTGAGCAGGTCGCTAATTTGGGAAATCCACGTTTGTGGGTGTCTGACAAGTCGCCTCTAAACGTCAAATAATCGAAAATGCCAGGGCACGCATCCTCCCCAGCCTGCCAGGCTGTCTAATCTCAACGGAAATACTGTTACTTTGGGAGGTGGAAAAAGATATCAGCAGTAACCAGAAAAAAAATCCTGCACATTACTGTGTTCCCCCTCGGTGTATTTTTTAAACTTCCCTGGCCTGTCCATTTTCATTAATTGAACCGACTCAGTATGAATGTGCCACCATACTTCAGTCATCGATAATCAATAGCTTATTGAATCCATTCTGCAGCAGGTTAACTCTCTTCTCAGCCGAGAGAGCACCTGAATGAAAAAGAGTATTTACACCATGTTATCACTAGTAAGCTTACTGTTAGGTCTAGTAACATCCATGTATCTCGCTACTGAAACACTTTCACGTAGGTGCTTTCCTTCATGGCTAATTCATGTCATAGACAGAAAAACACCTAGCTATGCAACAACTATACTTTGTGTGTGTGTGTGTGTGTGTGTGTGTGTGTGTGTGTGTGTGTGTGTGTGTGTGTGTGTGTGTGTGTGTGTGTGTGTGTGAGTGTGTGCATGTGTGTGTGTGTGTGTGCGTGTGTGTGTGTGTGTGTGTGTGTGTGTGTGAGTGAGTGTGTGAGTGTGTGTGTGTGTGTGAGTGTGTGTATGTGTGTGTGTGTGAGTGTGTGTATTTGTGTGTGTGTGTGTGTCCACCAGTGTAGAGTGGGGGCAGAGGGAAGCAGGCAGGCGGAGGGCACAGATACACTACATAACCAAAGTCTGTGGACATCTGCTCGTCAAACATCTCAATCCAAAATCATGTGCATTAATATGGAGTTGGTCCCCCCTTTGCTGCTATAACAGCCTCTGCTCTTCTGGGAAGGCTTTCCACTAGAAGTTGGAATATTGCTGTGGGATCTTGGTTCCATTCAGCAACAAGAGCATTAGTAAGGTCGGGCACTGATGTTTGGCGATCAGGCCTTGCTCACAGTCGTGTTCCAAATCATCCCAAAGGTGGTAGATGGGATTGAGGACATGGCTCTGTGCAGGCCAGTCAAGTTCTTCCACATCGATCTCATCAAACCATTTCTGTATGGACCTTGCTTTCTGCATGGGGGCATTGTCATGTTGAAACAGGAAAGGGCCTTCCCCAAACTGTTGCCACAAAGTTGGAAGCACAGAATGGTCTAGAATGTCATGTATGCATGTATGCTGTAATGTTAAGATTTCCCTTCACTGGAACTAAGGAGCCTGAACCATGAAAAACAGCCCTATTTGGGAAGGTAGCGTTCTCCTGGCATCCACCAAATCCAGATTCCTCCATCGGACTGGCAGATGGTGAAGTGTGATTCATCACTCCAGAAAACACATTTCCACTGCTCCAGAGTCCAATGGTGGCGAGCTTTACACCACTCCAGCCGATGCTTTGCATTGCGCATGGTGATCTTAGGCTTGTGTGCTGCTGCTCGGCCATGGAAAACCATTTCATGAAGCTCCCAACAAACAAATATTGTGTAGACGTTGCTTCCAGAGGCAGTTTGGATCTCAATAGTGAGTGTTGCAACCAAGGACAGATGACGCAATCGGCGGTCCCGTTCTGTGAGCTTGTGCGGCCTACCACTTTGAGGCTGAGCCGTTGCTGCTCCTAGACTTCTACTTCACAATAATATCACTTACAGTTGATCGGGGCAGCTCTAGCAGGGCAGAAATGTGACGAACTGACTTGTTGGAAAGGTGGCATCCTACGACGGTTCCACGTTGAAAGTCACTGAGCTCTTCAGTAAGGTCATTCTACTGCCAATGTTTGTCTATGGAGATTGCATGACTTTGTGCTCAATTTTTATACACCTGTCAGCAACAGGTGTGGCTGAAATAGCAGAATACACTAATTTGAATGGGTGTCCACATACTTTTGTGTATATATTGTAGCAGGAGCCT
The DNA here is from genome assembly GCF_901001165.1 of Salmo trutta. NCBI lineage: Eukaryota > Metazoa > Chordata > Actinopteri > Salmoniformes > Salmonidae > Salmo > Salmo trutta. Next base: position 21,571,237 of record NC_042981.1, read on the forward strand.
GTTAGCAGTCAGAAGCTCCAGCGCTGAAAAGCAATAGTTGTAGTCAATATCTGTTTTAGCCCATCACCGGTAGCTGGTGGTAATAATTAGCAACAGTGGGATGTCCAAACTTTAATTACACAGACAATCATCCACAATGATAAAAAGCTTGATGAATGGCAAACAAGTCAGGCTTGTTCTCAACTGCTGTCACTATCCAGATAGCTCCTATTTTTGGTGAAGAGAGAATATCTTATCTATGTCTAGGTACAGCAATACCTTGGGGACTGGGATCGTTGTGATACGGAGCGGCTGGGCCAATAGAAAGCCTGTTGTCTGGCTGTGGGGGAGGAAACGGAGGATGCCACTGGAGACAGGAAGTCTTCAGAATGTGAAAAGCACTTTATTGCAGCACACCTGAATGGCCCGGCTAGGGTTTCTATCTAACCCACTGGGAACAGACCATTACAACTCTTTTACAACAGGGCCATGGGGTTTAAGTGAGCTGTGACATCTGAATAAGATTGCTACCGTAAAACTTTGATAAATATCCCTGGCGTTTATTTGCTTCAATCACTGAACACAAACAGCACTTATTAAAGACAGGCTTCTATTTGAGCCAGGCGTCTATTTCCTTAATGCGTTCAGCTTTCGCTCAATACAATTTTGAAAAGACTACCACACTTTTATTGTGACCAGTATGACCAGTATTAACATTATAATAACAAATCCATTGCAGATCAGACTTGCAAAGACAAGGCTGCCAATCACACACCCCAATTTCGTGCTTCAGCACTATTCTCTCACTCTTTGGCCCTTGTATCCCCCATAATTACAAGGATCACACCAGATAGACTTCAAATCAAATCAAATGTATTTATAAAGCCCTTCTTACATCAGCTGATATCTCAAAGTGCTGTACAGAAACCCAGCCTAAAACCCCAAACAGCAAGCAATGCAGGTGTAGAAGCATGGTGGCTAGGAAAAACTCCCTAGAAAGGCCAAAACCTAGGAAGAAACCTAGAGAGGAACCAGGCTATGAGGGGTGGCCAGTCCTCTTCTGGCTGTGCCAGGTGGAGATTATAACAGAACATGGCCAAGATGTTCAAATGTTCATAAATTACCAGCATGGTCATATGTATATTACTGTAATAATAATCACAGTAGTTGTCGAGGGTACAACAAGTCAGCACCTCAAGAGTAAATGTCAGTTGGCTTTTCATAGCCGATCATTGAGAGTATCTCTACCGCTCCTGCTGTCTCTAGAGAGTTGAAAACAACAGGTCTGGGACAGGTAGCACGTCCGGTGAACAGGTCAGGGTTCCATAGCCGCAGGCAGAACAGTTGAAACTGGACCAGCAGCACGGCTAGGTGGACTGGGGACAGCAAGGAGTCATCATGCCAGGTAGTCCTGGGGCATGGTCCTAGGGCTCAGGTCCTCCGAGAGAGAGAAAGAAAGAAAGAGAGAAAAAGAGAATTAGAGAGAGCATACTTAAATTCACACAGGACACAGGATAAAACAGGAGAAATACTCCAGATATAACAGACTGACCCTAGCCCCCGACACATAAACTACTGCAGCATAAATACTGGAGGCTGAGACAGGAGGGGTCAGGAGACACTGTGGCCCCATCTGATGATACCCCCGGACAGGGCCAAACAGGCAGGCTATAACCACACCCACTTTGCCAAAGCACAGCCCCCACACCACTAGAGGGATATCTTCAACCACCAACTTACCATCCTGAGACAAGGCCGAGTATAGCCCACAAAGATTTCCGCCACGGCACAACCCAAGGGGGGGCGCCAACCCAGACAGGAAGACCACGTCAGGGACTCAACCCACTCAAGTGACACACCCCTCCTAGGGATGGCATAGAAGAGCACCAGTAAGCCAGTGACTCAGCCCCTGTAATAGGGTTAGAGGCAGAGAATCCCAGTGGAGAGAGGGGAACCGGCCAGGCAGAGACAGCAAGGGCGGTTCGTTGCTCCAGAGCCTTTCCGTTCACCTTCACACTCCTGGGCCAGACTACACTCAATCATAGGACCTACTGAAGAGATGAGTCTTCAGTAAAGACATAAAGGTTGAGACCGAGTCTGCGTCTCTCACATGGGTAGGCAGACCATTCCATAAAAATGGAGCTCTATAGGAGAAAGCCAACAGAAGAACTCTTTGTTTCTTGGGACCTAGAACAAGCATCTCTGTTTTGTCCGAGTTTAAAAGTAGAAAGTTTGCAGACATCTACTTCCTTATGTCTGAAACACAGGTTTCTAGCGAGGGCAATTTTGGGGCTTCACCATGTTTCATTGAAATGTACAGCTGCGTGTCATCCGCATAGCAGTGAAATTTAACATTATGTTTTCGAATGACATCCCCAAGAGTTAAAATATATAGTGAAAACAATAGCGGTCCTAACACGGAACCTTGAGGAACACCAAAATGTACAGTTGATTTGTCAGAGGACAAACTGATATCTTTCCGACAGATAAGATCTAAGCCAGGCCAGAACTTGTCCGTGTAGACATATTTGGGTTTCCAATCTCTCCAAAAGAATGTGGTGATCGATGGTATCAAAAGCAGCACTAAGGTCTAGGAGCACGAGGACAGATGCAGAGCCTCAGTCTGACGCCATTAAAAGGTAATTTACCACCTTCACAAGTGCAGTCTCAGTGCTATGATGGGGTCTAAAACCAGACTGAAGAGCAACAGCTTTGGTACACATCCGGTGGATAGAGAGCTGTTTATTATGTTCAACATAGGAGGGCCAAGCACCGGAAGCAGCTCTTTCAGTAGTTTAGTTGGAATAGGGTCCAGTATGCAGCTTGAAGGTTTAGAGGCCATGATTATTTTCATTATTGTGTCAAGAGATATAGTACTAAAACAATTTAGTGTCTCCCTTGATCCTAGGTCCTGGCAGAGTTGTGCAGACTCAGGACAACAGAGCTTTGGAGGAATACACAGATTTAAAGAGGAGTCCATAATTTGCTTTCTAATGATCATGATCTTTTCCTCAAAGAAGTTCATGAATTTATTACTGCTGAAGTGAAAGCCATCCTCTCTTGGAGAATGCTGCTTTTTAGTTAGCTTTGCGACAGTATCAAAAATACATTTCGGATTGTTCTTATTTTCCTCAATTAAGTTGGAAAAATAGGATGATCGAGCAGCAGTGAGGGCTCTTCGATACTGCACGGTACTGTCTTTCCAAGCTAGTCGGAAGACTTCCAGTTTGGTGTGGTGCCATTTCCATTCCAATTTTCTGGAAGCTTGCTTCAGAGCTCGTGTATTGTCTGTATAACAGGGAGCTAGTTTCTTATGACAAATGTTTTTAGTTTTTAGGGGTGCAACTGCATCTAGGGTATTGCGCAAGGTTAAATTGAGTTCTTCAGTTAGGTGGTTAACTGATTTTTGTCCCAGGAGGCCTGTAAACAGTAGCTATAAAAAGTGATTGAGTAGGCTGCATAGATTTCATGACTAGAAGCTCAAAAGACGAAAACAAGGTCGTTTTTTTTGTAAATTGAAATTTACTATCATAAATGTTAGCAACACCTCCGCCTTTGCGGGATGCACGGGGGATATGGTCACTAGTGTAACCAGGAGGTGAGGCCTCATTTAACACAGTAAATTCATCAGGCTTAAGCCATGTTTCAGTCAGGCCAATCACATCAAGATTATGATCAGTGATTAGTTCATTGACTATAACTGCCTTTGAAGTGAGGGATCTAACATTAAGTAGCCCTATTTTGTGATGTGCGATATCACGATCTCTTTTAATAATGGCAGGAATGGAGGAGGTCTTTATTCTAGTGAGATTGCTAAGGTGAACACCGCCATGTTTAGTTTTGCCCAACCTAGGTCGGGCAAACGTAGACTTCAGTATTCCATGTTTGTCTACGTCCCCAAGACATCGGGAGATGCCTTCAATACTGTCCACTAGTCAAGTTTATTTATGCTTAGCCATCTAGTTTTTTCTGTTTTAACAATCTTAACCCTTACCTACTTTCCCTTCACCCACAAACGTTTGTGCCCCCCTGGACAAATGTAGAATATTTACCTACTTTCACTTCAACCCTAGACGAAATTGCCCCCATGGACAAATGTCGAATACTGAAGTGAGACCACGAGATCTTGTTGCGTGAGATCCATGCTGCTTCATCCATGGCAATGATGTTGCTATCCTTTTGTTACTTTACGCAATCTTTATGGTACTCACTGAAGTTCACTCATAAACTATTCATTTAGACCCGGGGTTTATTTGAAACAGGCGTTTATTATCTGAATTGTGTGCCGATGCCTGGCTATTAAAAGGGACAGGTGGCTATTTGAGACTGCGATTAATTGAAGTTTTACGGTACATCACGTCATTATTTGTCCATTGTTTACATGATCGGATATGTAAACAAACCAATATGTAGACATTATTAATGGTGAATCTTTTCATCTCAGCAACATGCCTTTTTAGGCCCGTAACTGTCCAACACAATCTGACATCATTGCATCTCTAAAAACGAACGCCATCATCAATGCCTCTGCAGAGTGACCTCCCATCAACTATAGTGGATCGAGGATGTGTTGGTGTGGTGGTGTATATTTATTTACCTGTCATATGGAACACAAGTGCATGGCAGCCAGGTTGAATCCAGCGGTGTTGGAAGGTTCTGGGTGAAAATGAATTGTAAAAGTGACAAACTGCTCCCATTTCTCAGACGGGGAGCACAGGAGCCAACATGACGCTCACAGCCAAAGTGAATTGCTCGCCAAAGTTAATTGCTCGCCACAATCAGGCCCAACAAAATGCTCATAAAACATCACGAAAAAAACAAGTCCAACCCCTCATCCCTCCATTTCTCCACTCATCCGGCTAGCATCCTGCTTAGCTCCATCGCTCCTCCATCCCTCCACCCCTGCCCTTCCACAATTTTCCAGGACAAAAATATTATGTTGCCTGTGGCAACAATTTAACAAAATAACCAATCACATCTGCCTTTTCAAACAGTTCCAAAAGAAGCAGGGGCAGTACATAATGGCTGGTCGTCTCATCTCAGTGTTGTTAGGATCTCAGGCCATGATTTATTACACACTAATAAATGATCATTGGGCTTGTTTTGACAAAAGCCGGGCAATGTATTTACGAATGAACTTGAGTGTGGTGCAGTATGCAGCATGTACAGAGAACCAGGCCCATTGCTGTCAGCAGCATTAGTGGGTTCCGATTGGGCTCCGTCTCGGGTCTGAGGCTATGCTCTGCACTCTCATCACTAATCACAGCCTGTGGTTGAGACAGCCCATAATATTACCACCCCCCTTCCCTGTCTCCATGGCCACCATCAGCATTAGCATCACTCCACCACCCCCTCCGCTCCGCCAGCTCCTAAGTACATTTATTTCATAATAACAAGCCAGTGACAGCTCTCATCAGGTCGGTGGCGCTCACAATCGGAGGGCTAGTGGGAGGGTGCACCAGCATTTGTTTTTCCTGTATCAGATTCCACGCCCCCCCAAACCCCTCTCCCTCCACCTCCAATAATCACATTTTCCTACCTCTTTTAGAATGTCAGAAATACCTATACCCCACACACCCTACTTCCCCTCCCCTCCCCTCCCCATCACACCTGCTGTACCCCTGTTAGTGTTACACCCCCCTCCAGTGCATTGGCGTGGGCCGGTGGATGTCACCGAGCCTGGGCTGGACCCACGCTGGGAAGGGGAAATCACACAGTATCTGGGTCAACTCTGTCAGAGTCAAAATACCATTCAAGGGGTCTGACCTTTGAGATGGGCAATGCTGCAGCCTCCATGCAGTCTGTCTCTCTACCTCCCCTAACCCCTTCGTCTCCACCACCACCGCAAACAAACCCTCACTCCTTCCTCCACTCCACTCAAACAAACCCTCACTCCTTTCTCCACTCCACTTAAACCAACCCTCACTCCTTCCTCCACTCCACTCCACTCAAACCAACCCTCACTCCTTCCTCCACTCCACTTAAACCAACCCTCAGTCCTTCCTCCACTCCACTTAAACCAACCCTCACTCCTTCCTCCACTCCACTCAAACCAACCCTCACTCCTTCCTCCACTCCACTCAAACCAACCCTCACTCCTTCCTCCACTCCACTTAAACCAACCCTCAGTCCTTCCTCCACTCCTCTCAAACCAACCCTCACTCCTTCCTCCACTCCACTCAAACCAACCCTCACTCCTTCCTCCACTCCACTCAAACAAACCCTCACTCCTTCCTCCACTCCACTTAAACCAACCCTCACTCCTTCCTCCACTCCACTTAAACCAACCCTCACTCCTTCCTCCACTCCTCTCAAACCAACCCTCAGTCCTTCCTCCACTCCACTTAAACCAACCCTCACTCCTTCTTCCACTCCTCTCAAACCAACCCTCACTCCTTCTTCCACTCCACTCAAAACAACCCTCACTCCTTCTTCCACTCCACTCAAACCAACCCTCACTCCTTCCTCCACTCCTCTCAAACCAACCCTCACTCCTTCCTCCACTCCACTCAAACCAACCCTCACTCCTTCTTCCACTCCACTCAAACCAACCCTCACTCCTTCCTCCACTCAAACCAACCTTCACTCCTTCCTCCACTCCACTTAAACCAACCCTCAGTCCTTCCTCCACTCCACTTAAACCAACCCTCACTCCTTCCTCCACTCCACTTAAACCAACCCTCACTCCTTCCTCCACTCCACTTAAACCAACCCTCACTCCTTCCTCCACTCCACTTAAACCAACCCTCAGTCCTTCCTCCACTCCACTTAAACCAACCCTCACTCCTTCCTCCACTCCACTCAAACCAACCCTCACTCCTTCCTCCACTCCACTTAAACCGACCTTCACTCCTTCCTCCACTCCACTTAAACCAACCCTCACTCCTTCCTCCACTCCACTTAAACCAACCCTCACTCCTTCCTCCACTCCACTTAAACCAACCCTCACTCCTTCCTCCACTCCACTTAAACCAACCCTCACTCCTTCCTCCACTCCACTTAAACCAACCCTCAGTCCTTCCTCCACTCCACTTAAACCAACCCTCACTCCTTCCTCCACTCCACTTAAACCAACCCTCAGTCCTTCCTCCACTCCACTTAAACCAACCCTCACTCCTTCCTCCACTCCACTTAAACCAACCCTCAGTCCTTCCTCCACTCCACTTAAACCAACCCTCAGTCCTTCCTCCACTCCACTTAAACCAACCCTCACTCCTTCCTCCACTCCACTCCACTTAAACCAACCCTCACTCCTTCCTCCACTCCACTTAAACCAACCCTCAGTCCTTCCTCCACTCCACTTAAACCAACCCTCTCTCCTTCCTCCACTCCACTCAAACCAACCCTCAGTCCTTCCTCCACTCCACTTAAACCAACCCTCACTCCTTCCTCCACTCCACTCAAACCAACCCTCACTCCTTCCTCCACTCCACTTAAACCAACCCTCACTCCTTCCTCCACTCCACTTAAACCAACCCTCACTCCTTCCTCCACTCCACTTAAACCAACCCTCAGTCCTTCCTCCACTCCACTTAAACCAACCCTCAGTCCTTCCTCCACTTCACTTAAACCAACCCTCACTCCTTCCTCCACTCCACTCCACTCAAACCAACCCTCACTCCTTCCTCCACTCCACTCAAACCAACCCTCACTCCTTCCTCCACTCCACTTAAACCAACCCTCAGTCCTTCCTCCACTCCACTTAAACCAACCCTCACTCCTTCCTCCACTCCACTTAAACCAACCCTCACTCCTTCCTCCACTCCACTCAAACCAACCCTCAGTCCTTCCTCCACTCCACTTAAACCAACCCTCACTCCTTCCTCCACTCCACTTAAACCAACCCTCAGTCCTTCCTCCACTCCACTTAAACCAACCCTCACTCCTTCCTCCACTCCACTTAAACCAACCCTCACTCCTTCCTCCACTCCACTCAAACCAACCCTCAGTCCTTCCTCCACTCCACTTAAACCAACCCTCACTCCTTCCTCCACTCCACTTAAACCAACCCTCAGTCCTTCCTCCACTCCACTCAAACCAACCCTCACTCCTTCCTCCACTCCACTTAAACCAACCCTCACTCCTTCCTCCACTCCACTTAAACCAACCCTCACTCCTTCCTCCACTCCACTTAAACCAACCCTCACTCCTTCCTCCACTCCACTCAAACCAACCCTCAGTCCTTCCTCCACTCCACTTAAACCAACCCTCACTCCTTCCTCCACTCCACTTAAACCAACCCTCAGTCCTTCCTCCACTTCACTCAAAGACTGCTTTCTTTCTCTCCTCTTCTACTTCTTTCATCAACATCAATACAATTTACAGCAAAGTGAATAAATCAAAGCCAACACGCAAATATAGCCACTGTAGATATGGCTCATGTATAGCCTATCAGCTTCACCCTGAAGAAGTTCATGGTCCTAAACGATGCCTACAGACACACAGCGTATCACGTCGCACACGGAGGAACCCCAAATATGTGCTTAGGATTTATTTGAAGCCATGGGTACACCTCAAGCACACTGTTTTTACAAATGGGCACATGAGTTAAAATGCAATGCCTCACTTAGTAAGAATCCTCAGTCAACACCTTCCAACGTTCCAACATAGTATCCCCATCCCAGATATTTGGGTTTCCACCAACTGGCAGTCACTTTTAACGGGAAGTGACTTGTGTTACCAGAAGGGCTTAAACCGATACTCCATGCTGCTCATTTAAGGTCGTCACAGAATTTGGGATATTTGAATGGCTTGCCGAGCGTTGGTAAGCCTAATGTTGAGGCGCATGCGATCTCCGGTCACGTCAGGAATCATTTTTGGAGGGCGATCAGCGTCCCTCTGAAGTTCTCTCTCTCCTAAAGTTAAGGACTGCCTCTGCTTGTCCCACACTGCCAATGAGTCATTCTACCCCCCTTTCAGTTTCAACCACTAGGCCTGGATGTGCTAGTTGTCCATATTCCCTTCAAACACACACTGAAGCCCTTATCCTGTCAGTCAGAATTCCACCACACTGACAATAAAAAAATCCTGCTTTTCCCATGATTCATTTTTGTTCTTTGAATCATAAACTTTGATTACTGTTACCGAACAAAAAATATGAAAAACAATGTGCTTAACATATCGGTTTCCACTTGAGGCCTGCGCAGAGAGAACCGATTCCCCTTGATGTTACTCGACCCATCTCCAAAACATGCGTTTAATCTGGGCCTGGCCAGTCTGAACTTTTATATATTTCCACCCGTCGGTGGATGTCTTCGTGGTGGGGAGAGGCTGAGCAGGCAGGGAGACTCCCATGGAAGATAAAGATGATGCCTGGGGCAGATACAGGCCAGGGCTTCCTCACCATAAATAACCAAGACCTCTGAGAAAGTTGGTTTAGTTTTCTGAACGTCTGCTCTACTGGAAGGATCGAACTTATAGCTCTGGCATTTCATTTCATACAAAGTGTCATAATTTCAGTATATAATACACAGCTAATGCAGAGGTGTTGACAGACCACTTTTACAAAAAAGTCCCTGAACCTCCACTCTATAGTTTTATAGATCACCAGTGTCAATGGATTGTATTTATAAACTGGATTGTATTGATATAGAGGCTTGTAATTACTCCACTCCAGACCATCCTTATTTGGAGAGCCGTTTCACTGCCCCATTGTTGTGACAAGAACAATGAATCTAAAAAGAGACAGCAGACAAGAGGAGGACAAGGAAAACACAAAATAAAGACGTCAACTTTCACAAAATCATCCGATGGAACCTTTTTCTAAATTTGCTCTCACATCACGGAAATCTCTCCAGCTGACGCATGGGTTGACCCAGAACCTTTGAAGTGGGTTTAAAAAAATCCCTATTTGGTTTAGCATTGTGTGCAGAAAATAATTTATAAGGGTTGACCCCGGCTCCTCTATGTAAGACAGCCATCTTAGAAAACAATGGCAGGAAGGCTTGAAACCTGAGAGGAACTGAATCTGCTGTTGACAAATTTTTTCTTTCTTTATTCGCCACTCACTGAAATGTTCCCCCCTCTGTTCAGAAAACCCTTGTTTTTGTCTCTGAGAGGAGCCATAAAGTGATGTCTAAGCATTCCACGGCCCCAGCCATAAGGCAGTGTTTAACTGGACATTGGGGACAGTTGTTTTGTACCGGGGCTTGAGGTTGGAGCAGGGGGCTTGGTGCAGAGGGCCTGACTGACCCAGCCACGATCCCCTGGTCTCCTCATGGTGGGACCCAGGCCTAAATGGGAGCCAGCTAAAGGTTTAAGGGTAACACATGATGCAACACTTTACTGTTATCCCCCCCCCACTCTTTCTTGCGCACACACACATATATCCCCCCAGTATGAGGGAAGTACAGGATTCTGACAAAACAGTCACCAGTAAAGCCAGTCAGGCTGAGGACCAGGTCAGGACTGGTCTGGGCATGATTAGGAGAGCAGAGAGAGAATAAATTTTTTGATCTCACTCATATCCCACGGTGACCCTTCACTCAGAGGCCTGCTCCTCTCGATCTTTCAGCAGGACTGGACTTTAAGCAGTGTCAGTGGAGCTGAATCCTCAAACCTTGCACAGGCTGGTGAATTGGTGGCCATATGTATCACGTGCCTTGGTTTGATCTGCGTTCTTTGCACTGTGAAATTATATTTTAATGGGGAAATACTATGGCAAATTAAATAAAGAATACATTTAAAGGTTGTTTTATGAATGTATTTTGGGTTCAAGACTTCAAAAATAACTTTCACTCCAAGATGCTTCACGTACTGTACTGTATGCATTACTATTTTGGGTAAATGCACCCCACTCGCCACCCCCTTTTCTGTCTTCATACTCTTTTTCAGAGACGAGAAGGACCCCTTATTGGTAGTGAATATATATGCCTCTAAAAACATAATTCAACTTTACGCTGCTATCTCCACTGCTCCTGGCTCAGCTGTGTTTCTTCCATTAGGAGCTGTAAATAAAAGGATCTCTCTCAGGCTGGAAAGATGAGCAAAAGACAACGACACCTGGAGAGACTCAGCCACTCCATTGACATCAGGTGTCTGCATGTACCTAGACGTCTACACGGTTTGGTGCTGTGGCTCCAAGACCATTCTATCCCCTACAGGACATTCTGCACATGGAAGTGTGCTTTGTGTGAGTGCCTGTTCTTAAACTTGGATAATATTTCATAATTCTAAATGTGTACAATCAGAGCATTCCATATGTTTTAGAATGACAAACAACAGGACTGAACATATAGTCCATAAGAGATTCAAATACACATGTTCACATTTATAAACCTGTTTGAGCGGGACAACACTCCTATCAACGTGACATATCATAACATAAAGACAACATTTTCAAAACAAGAGGACAAGAGGTCAGAGAAAAGTCCCAAACCAATCAGAAGTGATCTGTTTGCCTGCTGCAGGGTGACTGTTTGCCCCCATTTTCCCCAAAACCCACCTCCCTCATCTGCCCATGGAGAGCAAAGGAGTGAGTGACGAGGGCCAGGGATCACTGTTTGGTAAGGGCATGTCCTGCCCTGGCCTAACTCTGTTCCTGTCCTCTTCCAGGGGCCTCTGGGGCCACGGTTGGGGCCACAGGCTGACCAGCACTAGGACAGACCTCCCAGCCTTGTTTTCGCACTGAGGTATGAGGCTGATTCTGGGCTGGCTGACGGAGAGAGAGAAAGGGGGAGGGGATGAGGGAGGTTCATCTGGAGTTCAGGGCAGATGTTTGCCAGTAGTCTCGCGCCGCAGGAAAGCTAAATTGCTTCCGGATCCACGTATTCACTTCTGCACTGCTCTGGGATACCCTTCCTTTCCCCCACCTCTCCCCCTGCCCTCTCCCCTCCCTCCCCTTGCTCAGGTCAGTGTCAGCCGGTCAGTCAGTCAGTTGTGACTGTGCTGGTCCCGTGGCAGAGGGTCACGATGTCAGAGGGGAAGCAGTCTTTGAGCAGAATGCCTCTGTCTTTCTGGGTGTCCAGCTCTTCAATGAAACCATGCCAGTAGATGACCAGTCCTGGACCAAACCTATGGAGGGGGAGAAGACAGAAATACATTAATGTTCATGTTATCAAAGCAAGGCAATCATCAACAGAACAGTGACATCATAGTGAGATACTAAAGTAGCTTTCAGATAGTTTTCCATCCAAATCCCATATGCTTATGGCTGTTTACTTTGGATTTGGGGAGCATGACATTTGCAGCAGAGACAGTGAATTAGAGAGTGAGAGATATAAAGGAGGAGATAAGCTCTCTGAGATGTACTCCTTTGATCCCTGTCCAGGAAACTTGTGCTGAATCAAACAAAAAGCTGCCGGTGCGATAAGATCCCACTGACACAGTGATATACACACCGGATCACCTTACAATGGCACTGAAATAACAATAATCATAGTAGCAACAAAGCCCCAGGCAGCCCCAGAAACCTATCTATCATGGGAAGGGTCCTGTACAGTGCACAGTGCCCAGCGAGAGTTCACAGGCGGCAGGTAGCCTAGCGGTTAGAGTGATGGGCCAGTAACCGAAAGGTTGCTAGTTTGAATCCCTGATCCGACAAGGAGAGAAATCTGTCGACGTGCTCCAGGGTGTCTCAGCGAGAGTGGGATATGCAAAAATGACATTTCCAATTCACACCTGCATGTTAAAACACACTTGTACATGTGTGAAATAGGACAAATATAAGAACACACAAAATGATTATTATAAACTAAACTGCACCACTAAAGCTAGCTAAGCTAGACCAGCTGTTTCATTTCCATGCTTGACTCCCCAGGTCCTGACAGAAAGACAGACAGACAGACAGACAGACAGACAGACAGACAGACACTTTTCCTTAGCTCACAGTGCTTCACTCCCAAGGTCCCGACAGACGGACAGACAGACAGACAGACAGACAGACACTTTTCCTTAGCTCACAGTGCTTCACTCCCCAGGTCCTGACAGACAGACAGCCAGCCAGACAGACAGACACTTTGCCTTGGCTCGCAGTGCTTCACTCCCCAGGTCCCGACAGACAGACAGACAGACAGACAGACAGACAGACAGACAGACAGACAGACACTTTGCCTTGGCTCACAGTGTTGTTCTAAAGCAATATGAATAATAACGACTCGCCAAGCTGCCTAAGAAAAGTCAAGTTCAGACAACATTCAAATGTAAGGTGTTTCTCTCTCTCTCTCTCTCTCTCTCTCTCTCTCTCTCTCTCTCTCTCTCTATATATATATATATATATATATATATATATATAAATATATATGTATTAAATCCATCATATATGCTGAGCCCCATTAAAATGGCAGTTTTGCTGGAGAAGCACAGCGTTATTTCACTGCTTCTCCCTGACATGTGATAAATCATCTTTCAAGCTATTTATTACACCCCAAAGATCCGCCAGTAGCCCCCTCTGTGTAGCGCAGATCATACCTATTCTTTGAACTCTAGCTGCCGTGCATAAAGTCATGTCACAGTTGAATTTCTGGGCTCGGGAGAGGAGCCCCCTTCGTGCACAAAAACAGATTGGGAGCGAACAGTGAAGTAAGGCTGTCTGGTTCCCGACACTCTATCCTCAGACAGTAAAGGGTGTTTTGGGGTCTCTGAAGACGTCTCTGAAGAGCCAGACAGGAAGCTGCACACAGGGGCTGCAGAGTGAGAACCAGGAAGTTCATAAAACCTTCATAAACTTGGAAGAGTCCACGATCAATCACTAATCACAGCCTATTAGAAGTAACGACCACAACCAACACCGGTACATTAGAAGGATAGGAACATTCATGCTAAGTATAGTAGAGACTATAAGTTATGTCTGTGGTGATACTGTATGGGTTTGATCTTGGGGTTCTCTGGAGTGTTTGTGTGTGTTTTACATGTTATGTGTGTGGTGATCAGAGTTGGGATTACCGTAAATTCCGGACTATAAGCAGCAACTTTTTTCCCAGGCTTTGAACATCGCGGCTTAAACAATGACGCGGCTAATATATTGATTTTTCCCGCTTTCAATTTTTTTTTCTCCAAAAAAACACATTCTGTGACGTGCTCAGTTTTTTGGCGGCATGAAGCTTTCATTAGACCAATGAAATTGCCGAACGGGTTAAGGTCAAAGAACTTTTTTGTTTACTGTTTAGATTAAATCGAGCGCTCTCAAACTTCCCATCATTCTGATTACGGTAGTCATTTTGTCACCCTCATCATGGCAAAGACACGGAGAAATGCATATGATGCAGCTTTCAAGTTGAAGGCGATTGATCTGGCTGTTGGAAAAGGAAATAGAGCTGCTGCACGGGAGCTTAGTCTTAATGAGTCGATGACAAGACGTTGGAAACAGCAGCGTTAGGAATTGACTCAGTGCAAAAAGACAACTAAAGCTTACTGCTCATTTAAAAAAAATTGTTACAAGCCGTGTTTCGTTAAAGCCTATTTATTTTTGTTACAAGCCGTGTTTCGTTAAAGCCTATTTATTTTTGTTACAAGCCGTGTTTCGTTAAAGCCTGTGTAAAGTTCATTTGTTTCAATGTACCGGTAGGCACCTGCGGCTTATAGACATGTGCGGCTTATTTATGTTCAAAATAATATATATTTTTTTTAATTCAGGCTTATATTCAGGTGCGCTTAATAGTCCGGAAATTACGGTAGTTAATTGGAAAAGTAATAATCCTTGTTACATTTAACAAAAGTAACATGTTACTTTACAATACTACTTTGTGTGTAAAGTAACGCGTTATATTTAAGCAATAAACCAGAGGGAGTGTGGTATATGGCCAATATACTACGGCTAAGTTCTTAGGATACAGCCCTTAGCCGTGTTATATTGGCCATATACCACAAACCCCTGAGGTACCTTACTGCTATTATAAACTGGTTACCAACGTAATTAGAAGAGTAAAAATACAGTTTTTGTCATACCCGTGGTATACGGTGGTATAAATCTCACCATTTGTTTGACTGTTGGAGGGAGCAAGGCGAGCCACACCCGCTCTACCAAAGACAGGCTACTTACTAACTCAGGTTGGATCACTAGTTCCTCCTTTCATCTGTGGGGGTTCTTTCCTGTGCTCGTCTACACGTGCTGCACTATATATGAGCTGCTTAATTAGCCATATATACTGTAAGCCAGACTTTTCATTCAAAATCTTTCTCTCGAGCCGCAAGTTCTGGTTATAGACCGCACGTACACTGACCCATAAAGATGTATAGAGGGCACACTTGCCACTAGACGGGAAAGCCCTCCATATGGGCTTTGCTATCTCAGAAGCGATCAATGGCAAAGATCAGAGGTGCGCCCTCTATACATTTCTATGGACAGCAGCTGTCATGACATTTCTTCGAACAGCCTTTCTCCGCTCGCTTAAGAACTAAATGAGGAAACAAGTTGAAATCGGATCATGGAAACACGCACCCGGTAGAGACATGATTCTGAAAGTAAAGCGTTGTTTGACTAAGTAAATATTACCCAACATTCCTTTTGTACCACGTTAACCCCAATACTGGTGGTGATACTGTATAGGTGTGATTATGAATCTTCTTGTTGACCTTTGACATGTGCGTGACAACAAGGCATCTTTACGACGTAAATAACCACAACCTGCAGCGGTAGTCAGGTGTCATGATTTCAGCCTTCAGCTACATGTTCAAGGAATGCATGTATGATGTATCCCACCTGACATGTACAGTACAGTACACACACATACAGTACACACACATACAGTACACACACATACAGTACACACATACAGTACACACACATACAGTACACACATACAGTACACACACATACATGTACACACACATACATGTACACACACATACAGTACACACACATACATGTACACACACATACAGTACATACAGTACACACACATACACACACATACAGTACATACAGTACACACACATACAGTACACACACATACAGTACATACAGTACACACACATACAGTACACACACATACAGTACACACACACACCCTCCCTCTTCCTGTACCAGCCCCTAAAATCAGTACATACTCCTGCACCACCGTCCTGCATTCCCTGTTTTACAGTGTGTGATTTACGGCCTTGTATCTGTGAGCGAACAAATGGAAAAAGACCACAGATGCACACTGCAAGTTCACCACAAAGTCACAGTCACAGGCCTCCATTTCCCTCTCATATCTCAACCAGCCACTGTACGGCCACAACTCTTTTTATGGAAATGTTATGGAAACAAAACCTAAACATTTACATTAGATGACTTTGGAAAAGGGGTTATGCTCCTCTTTCCTGTACAATATGTATTCCTTGCTTGGGAAGGGGGTGGGGTGAGGGAGGAGACGGGGAACGGTTGTAGAGGCAACCTTCTGAAAAGGTTAAAACTGTACATCAACAGATAAGGTGTACAGCGGCGAACGATACATCAAGGCCCTGGCTTGTCAGGGGAGGCCAGGCAGAAATTGAAACAAGCTAAATTATAAACACAGGGGCAGTAGTGTCACCATACCGTAAAGAAAATAAATGGGCTTTGAATCCTACTCTGAATAAATAAGAGTCAATAATAGTGGGGGACCTTAAAGTAAAATCACAGAGCAAGGCCTAGTCCTAGCACATTAACACTGGTGCTGACAGAGGATAGGTGGTGAGGTAAGCAAAGGGTCAAGGGTCGTAAGGTGGGGTTGAAGTTAAGCAAGTAAGGTTGGATAGCACAAAGGGATCCAAGTATTTTCAATGGACCAAATCAAAAGAAACAGAAAACTGTTGTAAACGTATAAACCATAAAAAACTTCCTCTAATAGGAGTCTGGTGATGAATTAGAAACCAATTTGAGCCTCTAGTTTTTCTGTAATTGTGGCTTATTATGTGGGCTGGTTCTCTCCTTAACCTAGCGGGTGCGTATTATACTCCGCTCAAGGGAAAGTCTGCCATCTTCCAATAAACCCCTACTGCCTAACGAGTTTGTGAAATTGTTTGTGAAATGTAGCTAATTTCAGCAAGTGGACGAGTCGGGAAAGGCAAAGATTGAGGCTGCCAGGCGCGCTGTCTGTCGTTAGTGCTAACGGTTCTCTCTTAAAGCAGGTGCCATGCTGCTTAGAACGACAGCTTAATGAGAGCACGGCACTCAGGAACAAAAAAGACCAAAATGGAGGTGTACAGAGTACTATTAGCACTGCCTGCCACACACAGTTACACACACAGTTACACACACAGGCACACGCACACAGGCACATATAATAGCACGGACACATAACACACATGAATACTAACACACACACAATCGTAGCATAATTAAAATACTAATTGTAGTCCTACACAGTGTCAGTTTCAGCCTCTCCTCAGTAGCTCTAATAGAAAGGTAAAGAAATCTGTCTTTTATTTCTCAGTTCTCATCAGCACAGTGAGCACACACTCTGTGAATGTCCCTGGATGTCAGAGAGCAAGGCCTATATTTCAGCATTTAACATTCCAAAAGAAAAGAAAGGTCAAGGTTCATTTGATGTGTCAAGAACAGTGAGACGGTGCTCTGAAAAATCTGGGCAAGAAAACAATATTTATTCAACACTATTTTATTTATAAATTACTGCTGCAGTGTAAATGAAATGGAGACAAAATTACCCCTGACGTTACCACACCTTTACCTAATTCTACATCACCATCCAAACCTTTTCAACAAATGGCCCTGCAATGATTCTCTCCATAAAGACGTCTTTGTTCGCAGGTCCATACGTCGGGTCGCAAGGTAAACTGGTAAAGGCACAGGGATTATTTTATTTTTCTCTTTCCCCTGAAATACAGGTCTAGAACCTGCTCAACCACTTCAGAGAAAGAGTGAGAGAGTAACTAAGGCAAAGACAGAGAGAACAGGGGGGACAGAGGTAGAGAGAGAGAGAGAGAGAGAGAGAGAGAATGAGAAAGAAAGGTAGAGAGAGGTAGAGGTTGCAATAGAGAGATGGCCAGCCAGGTCCTAGCTGTCACAGCCATGGTCAGTTGTTGCTGTGGGTGGCTGATTAATAGCTGTTTATTTATAGGGCTTGAACTGGGTTGCAGGAGGTGGTGGGGGGAGGGGGGGGGGACTCAAGGCCTGCAAGCGAGCCGATACGGCCTGCATCTGTCAGTACATACTGCCTGCATATTTCAATGGCCCAGTTTGGAAGCCTGCCTGCGTCAGCCAGCCCGATGATAAGCACAGTACTGATAAAAAAGGCCCTTCCGCCAGCCTATCCACAGGACATTTAGGGCTGATTCTGCCAATTGAGGTGGCCTCCAACAAAGCAGGCGGTAAATAAAAAGCCCCCACCCCACGTCCTGCTGCCCGACTGTTCATAAATAACACAAGGTGAACAGAACAGTCAGCCAACCACCAGCCTGGTTATTAACATCACTGCAACTAAGAATAGAACATAACACAACACAAATCACCTCTTCTCTCCTCCTCCTCCCTCCTTTATGCTGCTGGAAACGTTCAGTTCCACCCAGGTATATAAAATACAAGGTGGCCATAGCCAACGATCAGCCTCCAAATGAACCCCACGAACTTATGCAAGCACCGCAATTAAGGCGGAATAGAGGGTAATAAAGTATAAAACATCTTCCGCCAGGTGTAACTCTCCTAGATGTTTTTATGCCCCTCTCTCCCTTGGTGTCGATGGGGTTTGGAAATGGGACGTGACACGGGTGTGGATCTTTTTCTTCTATGGCTGTTGGTGGTGGAGAGGGGGATGGAGGGATGAAAGGGTCATTTATGCCCACCGGCGCAGGATGCCAAAAGGAGCGACGGAGATTAGAGGGGATTATGGAGTTTTATCAGGAAACCACACAAACCTCTGACCCCTGCCCTGGGCCCTCTGACCCTGCCTGTCATTGGTCAAAGCTCTGCTCATGCTCTATAGCAGGGGTCTCCAACCTTTTCTAGCATTGAGATCTACGTAAAAAAAAGACATGTCGTGATTGACTATTTTTTTTCTAGCTTTCAAACAGGCCCATTCTTCTCTTCTCCCTTGTAACTCTCCCCGGGTCCTTAGTGTACCAGAGAAAATAGAGCACCATGATCTGTCAATATACCTGGTCAAATAATGACTACTAAACAACTCTATGGGGGAACCCTATAAAATCTATCTTTTTCCAAAATTATGCTTTACTTTTTCCAAATTATGTTCTCAGTTCTCTTTTTTCCTCCTTGTATATATTTTTAGTTTTTCACTCTGAAAATTACAATTGTTCATAGACAAACAACGAAATTCGATGTTCTGAGTCCATGTCAATGGTTAAATCACAACAGAGACAATTTCTTTAGGTGTGGAGGAAAACTAACAAATAGCTTTTTGAGTGCAATTCTCCTTTAATTGTGCATCTAGCCCTTTAACTTCTTTAGCATACTGGTTATTGTTCGGAATTTCGGATGACTGACGTGCCCAAAGTAAACTGCCTGTTACTCAGGCCCAGATGCCAGGATATGCATATAATTGGTAGCATTGGATAGAAAACACTCTGCAGGTTATAAAACTGTTAACAATAATGTCTGTGAGTATAACAGAAATGATATGGCAGGCAAAAACCCAAGGAAAATCCATCTGGATTTTTTTGGGTTTGAGGTCACAGGCCATTTCAATGCTAGCCTATGGGATATACAAATAGATAGGACCCAGATTGCAGTTCCTATGGCTCCACTAGATGTCAAAATGAGCAAGTAGTTTTTCCAAGGTGTCTCTAATTAGAAAAGCAGTCTTGTTAGCGCGTGAATGAGGTGCACGCTCTTCGTTATTTATCTACCCTATTGAACATACTATTCTCTGTCTTAAATATTATCATTTATTTAGATATTAGAGTACCTGAGGATTAACCTGTTTAGGATAGGGGGCAGTATTTTCACGGCCAGATAAAAAACGTACCCGATTTAATCTGGTTATTACTCCTGTCCAGAAACTAGAATATGCATATAATTATTTTATTTGATAGAAAACACCCTAAAGTTTCTAAAACTGTTTGAATGGTGTCTGTGAGTATAAACTCACAGAACTCATATGGCAGGCCAAAACCTGAGAAGATTCCATACAGGAAGCGCCCTCTCTGACCATTTCTTCTCCTTCTATAGCCTCTTTATGGAAAATAGAGGATCTTTGCTGTAACGTGACATTTTCTAAGGCTCCCATAGGCTCTCAGAAGGCGCCAGAACGGGGAATGATGACTCTGCGGTCCCTGGGCGAAAAACAGTAGGGCATTTGGAAAGTGGTCGATCTGAGAACAATGAGACGGCCGCGCATGTGAAGTGTCCATTTTACATTTTCAGTGTTTGAACGAAAACAAGGTCTCCCGGTCAGAATATTATCGCTATTTTACGAGAAAAATCGCATAAAAATGGATTTTAAACAGCGTTTGACATGCTTCGAAGTACGGTAATGGAATATTTTGCATTTTTTTGTCACGATACGCACCGGCGCGTCACCCTTCAGATAGTGTCTTGAACGCAAGAACAAACGCAGCTATTTGGATATAACTATGGATTATTTGCAACCAAAACAACATTGGATGTTGAAGTAGAAGTCCTGGGAGTGCATTCTGACGAAGAACAGCAAAGGTAATCCAATTTTTCTTATAGTAAATCTGAGTTTGGTGAGTGCCAAACTTGGTGGGTGTCAAAATAGCTAGCCATGATGGCCGGGCTATCTACTCAGAATATTGCAAAATGTGCTTTCACCGAAAAGCTATTTTAAAATCGGACACCGCGATTGCATAAAGGAGTTCTGTATCTATAATTCTTAAAATAATTGTTATGTTTTTTGTGAACGTTTATCGTGAGTAATTTAGGAAATTCACCGGAGGTTTTCGGTGGGTATGCTAGTTCTGAACGTCACATGCTAATGTAAAAAGCTGGTTTTTGATATAAATATGAACTTGATTGAACAAAACATGCATGTATTGTATAACATAATGTCCTAGGAGTGTCATCTGATGAAGATCATCAAAGGTTAGTGCTGCATTTAGCTGTGGGTTTGGTTTTTGTGACATATATGCTAGCTTGAAAAATGGGTGTGTGATTATTTCTGGCTGGGTACTCTCCTAACATAATCTAATGTTTTGCTTTCGTTGTAAAGCCTTTTTGAAATCGGACAATGTGGTTAGATAAAGGAGAGTCTTGTCTTTAAAATGTTGTAAAATAGTCATATTTTAGAAAAATTGAAGTTTTTGGATTTTTGAGGAGTTTGTAATTCGCGCCACGCTCTATCATTGGATATTGGCGAGGTGTTCCGCTAGCGGAACATCTAGATGTAAGAGGTTAATTAATTAGAAACATCGTTTGACTTGTTTGAACAAACTTTACCGGTAACTTTTTGGATTCGTTTGTATGCATGTTGAACGAGTGGATTACTGAGATCATTGGCGCCAACTAAACAGACGTTTTTGGATATAAAGAAGGACTTTATCGAACAAAATGACCATTCATTGTGTAGCTGGGACCCTTGGGATTGCAAACAGAGGAAGATCTTCAAAGGTAAATGATTTATTGAATCGCTATTTGTGATTTTGTGACGCCTGTGCTGGTTTAAAAAGTATTTTGATGTGGTGTGCTGTCCTCAGATAATCGCATGGTATGCTTTCGCCGTAAAGCCTTTTTGAAATCTGACAGCGCGGTTGGATTAACAAGAAGTTAAGCTTCTAAATGATGTATGACACTTGTATTTTCATGAATTATTAATATTACGATTTTTGTATTTTGAATTTCGCGCTCTGCAATTTCACCGGATGTTGTCGTAGGTGTCCCACTAGCGGTTCATGCACACATTGTGCGTCTAGCGAGTGAGGAATGTGCAGTCAAATGTGTTGTTCTAGCAATGGTTATGTACTGCTGCTGCTCATTTCATGGCAAATATTAAATAATAGACATAAATGATGTACTTGCTCATGGTATACTTCTGCCAGGTAAGCCTACTTTGCAGTTAACATTTAATTGAGAAGGTTTTGGGGAAAGTGTTTGTCAACCCACAAGACAGTTATCACATCAACTGGCTACACGGAGTGATGGACAAATGCAGGAGTGATAGACAAAAAATTTGCGCAGATGGGCAATATTGCTGGAAATTAATTGACAGATATGGTGTTAGGTTTGGCTTTTTAAGCCAATAGTGGCTAACCAGTGGTGGGATAATGTAAATGTTTCATTGATTAGATAATATCTGGGAGCCGGATACTTATAAGATTTGTTTATAACAGTTTGCGATGGAACACATGTCAAATTGCATATGCTTTCGGAATAGTTTGGCAAGTTCCACATAAAGTAGGTGAGCTGCCAGCTACTGGTAGCACGCGCTAGACCTTTTGGAGACCCCTGCTCTATAGCCTCAAACACATGAAACATGGTCAACCCCAAAAAACAATCATGTCCTGTAAGCAAACAACCTCATTACCTTAGAACCTCAAATCCCTTCCCATTACCCCACGTTCCGACAGCCAGGATCCCACTTCTGACAGAAAAAACACTCAAGACCTCCTTTTGTCCTTACACAAATCTAAACCCACTATCTGCTTTAACTCTAGAACCCCTCCCTGTCCTCTCACACTCCCACTGCACTATCACCATCCTAAAACTGTCATCTTCCCACCAGCCCATCACCATGTTGAACCCTAGGCCACTTATAGACCCCTACCACTCCTCACAACCCTATCACCTACCTAAAAGAATCGCACTTCTGACACCAACTAGCTGCGTGTTCTAATATGATCACCTTCCACAACCCTAAAGCCTATCAAGCAGCTGTATTGATAACCTGCTTAATACACGGAGAGTACAGAGGCTCATCTTCAGTCCACTCTGGATGTTATAATTGTATCAAACTGCTAAAGCTCATTACCCTGCTCTGGTGTATTAATCACTTGGCCTCTATGGGTGAGAGTGGGACTAAGACATGTAATGACCAGCAGGCCAGGCATGTCTGTGATAACTGAGATGGAGGGCCAGATTTAGACTTCTCATCTAGTAAAGCTGGCACGGTGCTAGCTGGGGAGAAGTGGATGGAGGTGGAGCTCCTTCAGTGGATGATCGTAATGATGATGATTCTATGAGGTTTATTAATGGATACACAGGACCTGTCTGCCTATGGATGAGAGCCCTAATGACCACTGCATGAAATCATGTGCAAAACGAACGCATATTCCTATAGATGTGTTTTCTGCAGTATGGATGGTGCAGTGGAAAACCATACTATACTGTAGCTGTACTTTCTGACCGTTTGTGAGTTGTTTCAGGAAACTAGGCGTATGTCGCACGTCACTACTTCACAGGAGCAACATACATTTTTTTTATCAAATGTGTTTTTTGGCAGAAATGCCTTCTGGAACATGTGAATGTTTATGTGCCTTAATAACAAACTTGTATTCCATCCATAAAAATAAATGAAATTGTTAAATTATGAGCCTAGTTGGTTTAGCCATGGAAAAAGACAGGAACCTTCCAACTAGCCATGATTGGCTGAGATAGTGTATGGGCTGGACATGCCGGGAGATGAGTTTGGATTGGTCTGCCATGTAGCGTGCTTCTGTCTAGAATGTGAGCTGTTCAGTATGTGTTGACAGTCCTTTCTACCGCGCTGTTTTTTTAAAGATATAACGTTAGCCATCGAGAACTACAAAAGTGTTGCTACTTTTCTCAACAACATTGTTGGTGTGAATTTAGCAGGCGCTATCGACAGATCAGTAGGAAAAAGGGACGGGCTGCACACGCCACGGTCAGTGTGAACCGGAGTGACTTGACACAAAGCTGGCCAAACAAGATGTAGCTACAAACAATATGGAGTTCAACGGTTCCAGTCTGCCGTGAAGTGTTCATCCATGTACACGGGTAAGAGTCTAGCTACATTTTCCAGATAAAAGTGTCTAATTTTGTCATTTTTATTGCAAGTTAAAACATACTGTTTGTTAGCCAGCAAATGTCCGCTTGCTGGCTCATTAGATAACGTTACGTGTATGATCTGTGTAGTAATATTATTCGAATCAGAAATATATTTGCATTGCTAGTTATAGCCTAATGTTAGCTAGTGAACATTGTACTTAGAATGTTTATATTCATCTACCTGCAGATTCATGCTACAGCTAGGACATTGTTTGTTTTGGTAGTAGTATGAGTTGGAGTTATGCCAGTTCATTGTTTAGGTAGCTAGCTACCTAGCTAACTACCTATCTGAACAAAAGACTCCACTTCGGCCGGATTATTGCATGACCCATCAAATTAGCAGGTGTGTCTGGGGCTGATTACGGCCATGTCTAGACATGGATAGTGGATAGTGACCCATCCACTTAGCTAGATGTGTGTCACGTCCTGACCAGTAGAGGGTGTAGTTGGGTCAGGACATGGCAGAAGGGAGTGTGTGTTTTATTGTTTCATTGATTTTGGCCGTGTGACTTCCAATCAGGCACAGCTGTAGAGGGTTGTGGTTGATTGGGAGTCACACATAAGTTGCCTACGTTTCCTTTGTGTTTCGTGGGTAATTGTTCTTGTCATTGTGGTTGCACCTGACAGGACTGTGTTGGCTGTCAGTTTTGTTGTTTTTTGTGAATTGCATAGTGTTCGTGTATTAAATATGACGAACCCTAACTCCGCCGCATTTTGGTCCACTTCTTCCTCAGACAGCCGTTACAATGTGGGTGAGGGGTGGTTATAGCATTTCCTTCACAACCCATCATTTTAGACAACTGTGTCGGGTAAGCGTTGTCTAATAACGATAAAATATTTATCAAATATTTGTATCTGGACACTTTCTGTTTTTGAAATTGCTACAAATCAAGTATGCAAGTACAATGACTGTACCGTTTACTGTCACATGACTTGACGCTGGAGAGACGAAGCAGGTCAAATATTTAATGAGGAACGGACATGGAACGAGACAGGAACAGCGTCAGCATACAAGAAAACAAAGACATAAAACAATCAATGCATCAGCAGTGAACAGAGCAGGGAAACTGACAAATATAGGGGAGGTAATAAACAGATGATAAGTGAGTCCAGGTGAGTCCAATATTGCTGAAGCGCGTGACGAGGGAAGGCAGGTGTGCGTAATTGATGGCAGGAGTGCGTGACGCAGGGCAGCCTGGCGCCCTCAAGAGCCAGGGGAGGGAAGAGCGGGAGCAGACGTGACAGTTTACACCTTCTGTATCCTGTGCATGTGACAAATACACTTGGATGTGTGTTTACCACATGGCCTCACATGTGAATCCTTAAAGAGATGGGTGGAGCTAAGGCTTAAGAGGATGTGAATGATGCTGAATGGGTGTAGACAAAGAAGAGCTCTTTAGTAGGTGTACCAAAATATTCAAGGGCCATTTTCTCAAAAGTGGGGTTACAAGTTTATCGACTTTCAAAGCAGAATTACTTTCCCATTGTTCCTCAACTGCAGTGTATGATATGCAATTTCCTAGCTCTTAGTCTCTACTTTAATCCAATGTAAAAAACACAATTTCAAATGTTGCTACATTTGGTGTGTTAGCACAGCATGTGTAATATCATGCTTACCAAACATAGTCAAGAGGTCTCAGTGCATGTTTAATGCTTAGTGCGACCATTAACTCAGCACATACTCAACCTCAAGTAGAGTCGCATATCAGGGCGACCAGTGTGTGTGTGTGTGTGTGGGTCGGATCATTCTCAGATCTGCTGCGTTACGGTCCGATGCGCTCTGACACACACTCCCCTGTTTTGGCTGCGGAGCAAAACCAAACAACTGGCGGTCTGGCCCTGGTCCTGGCTGGTTTGTGTTCAGAGCAGCAGGGCCGGCCCTAAAAACACCGTCATACAACAATCTACCATGATGTTTTCATCAACTACAAAAAAGAAAGCACAAAGCACTCAAGCTGCTGGGCTATAGCTACAGCACAGTCCTTCATCCATCCACTGTGGCTGCACCTTCATCCATCTCTTTCCCGCTCCCTCGCCCTTTCCATCTTTCTCTATTCATCTCTCTCTCGGTCTCTCTTTTCATCGCTCTGTTCTCCTCACCCTCAGTCACTGGATCAAGTGTCAGGTGACTTAGAGTTCTGATCTTTCCCAGGGATGTGTTCCCCATCACCTCTGAATGGCTCTCTACATCACCAGAATGGACCAACCCCCTCCATTATGACATGCTCAGGAGGAATTCATTAGGAGATGATGCGTTTAAATTGCATTTTATTACAGGACCTCATTTTGTTCCATGAATGGTGTCTCATGTAACAAAGCCAGGACCAATTTAATCTGTGTGCCGGAGTGTTGTTTTATTGAACACACACTTACATTTTGTGTTGAGTGTCAGTATTTTACTTATTCATAAATTTGTAATATTCAATAACATCAAGTATGAAAACAGAAGACGAATATGCCTTTAAAAAAAGCTGTTTTCAGACAAGGCCTGTTAAGCTCCAAAACCAAACACAGACCCTTGTGCTAACTGTGAGATGTATACAGTCCCCCCTTGGCTCTTTGATGAATCCCCATGTCTCTAAGCCCCGCTCAGAGACAGGAAGTGTCCCGTGGTACAGGCTGGGGAGCGCTGCAGACAGAGAGGAGGATGACAGTGTCAGGGGAATACACACTCCTTTAACCTGTTATTGTGAACTCCCAGCAGCCCCGGACGATAATTACCACCCCTCTCTGGGGAAACCCAGTGAAAGGGCGTCCATTTTGTGTCAGCTCTGCTGTGCTCCAGCACGGCGCTAGGTCCCGGCCCTAATCCTGCCCTTAACCCTGCCTTCTAATGTGCTTTCAATTTGGGATGAGCCCCCTCTACAGCTACGGCCCTAATCAACAACAGTTTGGACTGTAACCCAATCTGGCCCTGCTGGGGCTGCCTGGGCACCACACCACTGATGGCTCCAACAGAGGAAAGTAGGTAACTGTGTGTGTGTGTCTGTGTGTGTGTGTGTGTGTGTGGGGTGCAGAGAGGGTATAGGTGTGTGTATATGAGGTTATATGGCTGTGTGCGTACTTGCATGTGTGTGTGTCCTCTACCTCCCACTAATCTGCAGAGATAAACACACAGCGTCCATGGTCTAGCCCTGGTCTGGTCTCAGAGGGCCTGACCTGACCTCGTGCTGCTGATAGCAACTCAAGACAAATCACACACATGGAATAGATCTATCCGCCTGAGCCTCACCACGCCACTCACTCAGCTTGCTTTGGATGTTTGCATTTCCTTCCTTGCCTGTGAAACAATATGCACAATACACAGAGCTTAAAGGGATACCTCTGGATTTTGGCAATAAGGCCCTTTATCTACATCCCCAGATGAACTTGTGGATACAATTTTTATGTTTCCAGTATGAAGGTAGTTTGAGGTAGTTTTGTGAGCCATTGCTTACTAGCGTAAGTGCAAAGACTGGATGTCTATGGCTATCTACTAGCATTTATTTACATTTTGTGTTGAGTAAAAAGGTCAGTATTTTACTTATTCATGCTTGAAGATTATCTATAAAAAATGGTATCCAGGAGTTCATGTGACTCTGGGGAAGTAGATAAAGGGCCTCATTGACAAAATCCCGAAGTATCCCTTTAAGCCCCCTGTCAGACCAGCATCAAGGTAAGCGTGTCACATATTCAATCCCCCTCTGTTGCTTCCATGAAGGCTGAATCAATAGCAGCATATAGGGAGGTGTGAATGTTTGTTGTCTGGAGGCCCAGAGGCCTTTCCATCTCTGAGAAAGGGGAACCCAAAATTAGAGTGCAGCCCTCCTAGAGTCTCCCTGGGAGAAACCAGGCCTGGCTTTCGTCCTAGTCAGCACCTTTGGAAGTGCACAATCGCGTTACCACTACTAAATCAACATGTCAGCACTCAGCCATCTGAACTTCTCCTTCCAGCCCCTATTGCTTACAGCTACTCCACACAGCTAATGAATTGGTGCTGCGAGCAAGCCCATTTCTGAGACAAAAAAGAGAAGGAGAGAGAGAGAGAGAGAGAGAGAGAGAGAGAGAGAGAGAGAGAGAAAAGAAAAAGGGGACTTCTTCTTCAACCGTTTCTTCAACAGATATTCTAGTGGTATCATCCATCCACTCCTTGACAGTAAGCTTTGGAACGTGGTCTAGTCTGGCTAGCTTCGAAAGGAGTTAGCAGTCAGCCCAGATTCTGCACAGAACCACCATGCTAAGTGTCAACCCTCGTCTCTGGTTCCATGTGGGACAGGCCCGGGTTAGGTTGGTTAGCCTGGGTATTTAGAGACTGACGATGCAGGGCGAAATGTCTACAGAAAGTAGTCTGCTTACTCTGCACTGTGTTTACATTCCTGTGGGGTCATTTTAGCCCCAGGGAGAGGAGGCCAGGGGGCTACATGTCGCTGGGTCTCTCCAGCGGTCGGCGAACTGGCGGAACAGGGACATGTGGGTGGCACACATACAGTCACACACACAGACACACACACACACACACACACACACACACACACACACACACACACACACACACACACACACACACACACACACACACACACACACACACACACACACACACACACACACACACACACACACACAGAGGCTCAAACACACCGGGACGCACACACACACTGGCGCACACACACACAGCTCCAGCAGACAAGCCACAGAAAGTACTCCAATGTCAGTGGCTTAGCCAAATCAATGATTTACCTTAAATAGCAACCTGATACATATTATCTACAATAACAAAAGTTGAAATATTACAAAGACATTCTAAGAGATAACTTCATTAAACAAATATATGTTCATGTCCACTTTGTAAAAGGATGGTGGCCACTCCATGTAGGTTAACTTTGAGCCAGTTGGACCTGAGGTCATCAGGAGGGATGCAGCACTAGCCCAGAAGAGAGAGCAGGCCTGGGAGTAGTCCAAGCACAACTCTCCATTAGCGATGGGCTACATGGGATACCACCAGTGTTTTCTCTGATGATCAGGGGTGCAAATCAAATTTCATTGTAGTTTTAAAAAATTTGCTAAGAAAACAAAACAAAGATCCCTATACAAGCAACTCCAGGGGTTTCTGTCTGTGCGTCATTCCGTGTGTGTGCGTCAGTCCGTGTGTGTGCTGGGATTTGCCCTTTTTATTATTCCCAGACCTGTCCCTTCAATGGGCCACAGACAGAGAGAGAGAGAGAGACAGAGAGACAGAGAGAGAGAGAGAGAGAGCGTGCGCAAGGGAAGGAAAGAGGGAGGCTCCTCGACCTGGACTCAGCAAAACTAATTAGGCGAGGACTGGAAGTTAAATACTCCACTACATGTAATGAAAGATCGAGAGAGAGAAAGAAGGGGGACATCCAAGGGTCAGGCAGACGCCAAAACAGTGGTCCTTTGGCAATCTGGTATTGATTTTCACTGGTTTGGAGATGGTAGGGGGAGGGGGAGAGAGAGAGAGAGAGAGAGGAAGGTCTGAGGGTCTAGAGAGTTGTCAACCTGACAGTTTAACCCTTTTGGAAAGAAGGAAAAACAAACAGTGGGATCTCCGGGGATGACAGTGTTGATCTGTCATAGCGATGACACCACACAACAAAGCACCCCAAACACACAATTCTCACAGAGGGGACAGGAGGGGGGCAGTTTAAGACATACAGAAGCACATTCCCTGACTGGAAGGATAGGGAGCTCTCTGGCCAAGACCTGGCAACCAAAGCTTGCTCACAGTTC
The DNA here is from genome assembly GCF_901001165.1 of Salmo trutta. Classification (NCBI taxonomy): domain Eukaryota; kingdom Metazoa; phylum Chordata; class Actinopteri; order Salmoniformes; family Salmonidae; genus Salmo; species Salmo trutta. The sequence goes on from NC_042981.1 coordinate 21,600,779, forward strand.
ATGTGTGGAAAGTCCTTCATTTCTATGGCTAAAAGACTAACATACAAAAGCAGCGCACCAAGCTTTGGTAAGTGCCAAATATGTAATATTGTGGAATTAAATACAGGCATTGCTTTGGTGCAGTGTTCAGACATTGACATTGATATATGTTGATGATAACTTACTAGCTCCAAGAAATGATGATTGTCAGTCCTGAGACAAAGATATTGCATCCTACGTACTGCTCTATGGTCACTGTGTCCTCACTTGGTAGAGCATGGTGCATGCAACGCTAGGGTTGTGAGTTTGATTCCCATGGGGGACCAGTACCCACGGCTCCCGAGTGGTGCAGTGATCTTAGGCACTGCATCTCAGTGCAAGAGGTGTCACTATAGTCCCTGGTTTGATTCCAGGCTGTATCACATCCGGCCGTGATTAGGAGTCCCATAGGGGGGCACACAATTGACCCAGCGTTGTCCAGGGTAGGTGTCACTGTAAATAAGAATTTGTTCTTAACTGATTTGCCTGGTTAGTAAAATAAATAAAAAGTATGAAAACATATGCACACTACTCTAAATTGCTCTGGATTGGGTCTGCTAAATTACTAAAATGTAAATGTATGGGATCACTGGTGATATTATCTTAATGGTAGAGGACACTGCCTTTATCTCCAACCATGGGTGGCCAGCCATTACCCCTACACACAAACACACACCCATCTCCCTCTCCCCTCCTCTTTCGCCTGTCTCTCTCTCTCTTTAAGGCCACTGCCCCAAGCGTCTTGACTCGTGTTCCTCAACATTTGAAAACGCTGGAGCCCTTTTCCACTTCAAATTCCCTCATCGGCCTGTCAGGATGCCAAAGGGGACTCCATTAGGCCAGCCAAGCCCAAAGCCCCTATCCCCTATCCCTTATCCCCTATCCCCTATCCCCCCCCCCCCCACCGGCCACTACACGTGATAGAGGCTGTCTACATCAAATTAGAGCGGCCTCTATTGTCACTATTACCACTTGGGAAGGCGCCATCATGAAAGATGTTACGGGGTCCCTCACTTGTCACTAGTTGTCAGACGGATGGGGAGTTTGGATACACATAGCTGACAGGTAATCTTAATGTCTTCAATTATCCCAATTAAGCCTGTCATAAACAATTCGATAAGTGCTCGACCAACACACACATACACAAAGACACACAGACACACAGAGAGGTCTGGGTGATATTTGAGAAGTGTTATGGGTATATCAGCGAGCGAGAGGACTAACAGTTGGCATGTCTTTTGTCTCACTGCAGTGTCCCCTACCCCTCTTTCTGGTTCAGCTGTGCACTGTTGGCTCCTACCTGGTCTCTTCAAATTGTACCATCTCCTTTCATTAGTACATAGCCGGGTGAGAATCTGAAGGGCCGTGACAACATTCATTTGAGAGGAGTGGGAGCAGATTGCCTGAAGCAGGTGCTATAAGGGAGATAAAACAAAAGTGGTCTGTGTGTGTGTGTGTGTGTGTGTGTGTGTGTGTGTGTGTGTGTGTGTGTGTGTGTGTGTGTGTGTGTGTGTGTGTGTGTGTGTGTGTGTGTGTGTACAGGGGAGGTTTTTTCTCATGGTCTTCACATTCTGTGATTTCCTTTGCTGAGCTAAATTAGTAATGACAAAAAGGTGCTTTGTAAAAACAATAGGGAGGAGAGAAACCGGCTCAGTGCACCACTTGGAGCATTTACGAAGCTCTGGCGAAATCTAAATATTGTTTCTAGCATGACTAAACAGGCCAACGCCTTCAGCCGTGGAGGACGTGCGATAGCTGGCCCTGTTTGATTTAGTCTGTTCTTCCTCTAGTACAATATCTTATCACGACACAACGTCAACACCCACGCCATCCCAACATGTTTTCCCTTCTGTTTTTCAATAATTTATTTGTACTCCGTATCAAGTCTTTTCTATCCATCACGGGATGTGGGGCCCATTTAGTGAAGTGAGCAACGACGTTAGGTTTGAGACAGAACAATCAACAGAGGTAAGGCCAACCTCACTATTTGAACAAGACAGCCTTGATCCGATCTGCAAAGACGGACCCGGGGTGATGAAACACAACAAATCAAACAAATACTAAAATACTCCTATATATTCCTTATATATAGGAATATATCATTTATTTCATTAAATGGGACAGAAAAGACAGTATTAGTAGCGGAGAATGAGAACTAAGCTCAACCTAAAACATGAAAGTGAATACATCAAAGCAGGTGAATGTATGATGAATAAACCAGGGAGAAACTGCTGACCGTTTTCCTTTAAGATCTGTGATGGACACCCGTCTCCACCTCCCTGACCCCTCACCTCAAGTGATGGCTGAAACTGCATTTTGCCCACGTAAAAAAGAGAGAGAAAGAAAGAGAGGACCCGTCACCAGGAAGTTGTAATAGGAAATTGCTCTTGGCAACTATTTGTTCAAGAGCACAACATTTTTTTTTTTTATGGCAACACAGCAAGCCCACATTGAAAAACAGGGCAGGTCCCCTTAATGAGTAATCTATTTCAAAGCAGTCGTGTCTGGGCTTGACAGTTTACTGAGAGGCTTGAAGAACTGGTAATTACCAGTGTTACGGGGCAATTAATGAATATTACACTGCGGCACTCATGGCGGCGACTGTCAGCTCCCCAATAAAAATGAGCACTCTTCAGCTAAAGGGTGACATTAATTGGGCCTTTAATGATTATGCAGAGGAACCAAGCCAAAGAGAAACAAAACAGGAGACTCGCTCTGACTTCAGGAGCGGGATGGAAATTGGACCTAAAATTAGATTAATTGCTGTTTTTTGTTTTTTTGTTAACGAGGAGAAGGGAAGAAAAGGGTTGAAATTATAGGGTGCGGAGTGCAAGGGCTGCTCATCTTCGAGATGACAATTCTTCGATTCATTATTTGATATATTCTGTACGTTAAGAAGGGAGAGGAGGACAATGGAGGCTGATTTATGGTTTGTTTGTCTTGGGCTTGGTTTGTGGTGAAAGGCAAGAACAGGCACTGATAGGATGTGTAGGGGAATCTTTCTCTCTAGAACCATCCAGACACTACAGTAATGATAGTGCACATAAAGATTGTGAAGATCAATGGAACCTGTACAGATATCCTATTTTTTATTATGAAAGAGACCATGGATGTAATGTAATGTAATGTAAAGCCTTGGACCTAAAAAGCATCTTTCATTTTAGCAGACACTTTTCTCCAGAGCGATTTACAGGAGCAATTAGAGTTAAGTGCCTTATTCAAGGGCACAGACAGATTTTTCACCTACTCTCAGAGATTCGAACCAACAACCTTTGGGTTACTGGCCCAACATTCTTAACTGCTAGGCTACCTGCCGCCTTCCACTTAACGCAGGCCATAAATACATTAACCAACCCTTTCACCAAAAGTAAATCTGTCAAATTGTTGGCTCCCTCTCAAGAAATGTTGGTTTTCATAAAGATAACAAGCACGTACAAACCACATGAACTAAATTAATGTTGTTTAGGCTCTGCATGTACTGTACACCAACTGAATATGCAAAACTCCAAATCACAAAAATATCAGCATGCAAAACATGTAGTAATTTTTTGGGATATCCTTTCCACTTAAATATCCGGTTAGAAATAGTGTGGCTCTGCCTCTGGCACTGTCACGCTGCACACTCACACTGTCATTGGGCCTGATAGAACTTCCCTGGTTCAAAGGGGCTCAACGCTGGAGAGGAGAATGAACAAATATTTGAATTGCAAAAACACATCATCTTTCGAAAGGGAGAAAATTTGAGACAACTTCCCAGAGTTGGGAAGACCTACATTTCCCCCCAACCAACAAGCGAACCTCAGCAAACTGTAAAAAGTTGAAGAAAAAACATAATAACAAAAAAAGGCTCCATAACATATTCAGCATAAGAACCCTCCTCGCTAATTTAGCGTATCCAAATTTGTGTAATGGGATGTGACATGTTAGAGAGGCTCGAGGAAAAAATATAATGTGAGGAGAGAACCATAAAAATGCTTAAAGCTGCCCTTGTATTGAAAAGAATCCACCGAATAAATCCAGGGTTTCTCCAACTACCTGACACGGTTTTGATTATAGACTGAAGTGTAATTACTTAAATCATCTTCTGAAGGGAGAGAGTGAGTAGAGCAGCACCATAACATGTTGGCTACAAAGACATTTTCCACAAAACCAACACCAGCCATTCTCAAAAACACAATGCATCTTCTTACAGCACTAAGAGTACAAAAAAAATACAATCGCTCCAGGAGAATCTTTGACAGCTTAAAAACTTCTGCAGAAGTTGTGGAAAATAAAATCGCAATAAATAACCTGCATGACATATTTGAAAGTATGATTTCCTAAATCGATGCCAGAGTAAATACAACATGTAAGCCAGAGGTTACAAGTCTGGCCATGAACGACAATAACAGCAATAAATACCAATCTCCAGACTAGTGAAAAAAAAAAACCTTGCTAAGAAAAAATACTGAACTACTGTGTTTATGAATAAGATTATTTACCATCGGGTACAAAATTATCATTGGAATTTAAATAGTGGAAAATCTGAACAGCTCAAAGATCTCAAGGCAAATATCTACCTACAACTTTGGAGCCTTGGGAAAAAAATTGTTGCAAAATTATCATAATTTACAAATATGACACATACGTGAAAAAGAAGCACATTACAATTAGCTTGTTGTGAGGTATCAAGGATTATGCTAACATTGGTCTGAATGTGACTAGAGACCCTGTGGATCAGTCCAGTGTTTGGTAAATCCAACTAAACAAACACAACCTTCACATGTTCAAACCACAATGCACAAGTCAGCCGATAAACATGTTCCTTTAAGAGCTCACTACTTGTACATCTTAAAACAGGCTGTTTGTGTAACGCCATAGAGGGATCCATACATTGCGCATTGCGCCACCCTCCCAACCAAACCCTTCACCCACGCGTCAAGCAGACTGTCTACGTGTAGACAACTTGGAGGCAGGCCTGAACAGAAATCAAACCTGGATGATGGATAGCTCTTGTGCACAATGACCTCTGTCACAGGGTACATGCCCTAAATCAATGTTGGTGATAAGGGTATCACTACTACAATGCTCACCTTGGTATGTTCGGCAACAGGACTTATCTGTGGCGGGAGGAAGTCTGACTAATAACTAAAGACAAGCCACGACAAAACCACTAATCCCACGTTGTCAAACACAATTTACAATGTATATTCCCCCCCTCTTGTGCTGTTATAACAGTAATTATGAGAGCCAAAGCGATACGGGCCGCTGTGTAGTTAAAGGCTGAGCCGAGCCCGTTGAAGGGCTTTAAAGGGAGCTCTCCCTTCGTGTTTAGCTATGGTGTGGTCATGTGGTGGCGAGCCAGCCAGGAGCCTGAGACTGAGGACCGAGCCCTGAGGAACACGGCTTAAACCCCCCTCCAGCCCAGCCTTGTCAGAACAGTGTGGGACGGCTTCAGTGGCAGTGATATGTCAGGTTTGGAGGTTGATGTTGAGAGGAGGGCTGACAGGAAAAAGCAGCAAACACTTTGGGAAGATTACAGCGTTGACAATGTTAGTAGTTTTACATTTGCCTGTGTTTGTGTGTGTATAAGAGACAGTGTGTGTGAGGAGGAGGAGGAGGAGGAGGAGGAGGGTGAGAGTATAACTTTCCATGCAGTGGCATCAAAATGGAGAGGGAGACCAAACATGACATCAAATGTCACAATAAGCTGACCCCTTTCTGCCAGAATCAATGGTTTAAAATGCCCAGCTTCTAAAACGCTGATTAAAATATGTTTGCTTTGTCATTCAAAATGACATTTGACAAGGTTAGTAATATTTCAACTAACTGGAAAAACATTCTCGTGGCCATGACAACTTTTTTCTATCACTTTGCAAGGGCGCAGGTAACCTCGGAGTGAGTTTCCCATGAACTCAGTGCTACAATACCAAAACAAAACTGCAGGGAAAAAAGAGCAGTTTAAGGTTTAAAGTGAGTGTGCTTAGTTTCACCCTGGCAGCTGAAGCTAAATGTTTTGCGATCATTATTCAGAGAATTTATCCCCTTTCTAATTTAAACCACAACGATTACTCAAAACGGAGTCGGTAGTCTTTTCTCTGACCGCGACTCCCTCAAAGGGGACTCAGGGGGCTGTGGACTGTCAGCAACTCAGAGGATAGAGTTCCCCAAGCTGCTAAACCCCCTCATCGCCAAATTAGGAGAGGTGTAGTGAACTGCCCTTTCCTACGCCAATGCAATCAAGAAACCTTCAGGACAGTAAGAATGTAATAATATCTCTGAGGTCAATGTTGTCATGGGTTACCTGTGGTTTCTTCTTCATAAAATTAGATTTTTGTTTTGGATGTTTTGTCAACCCTGAAGAGAAAAACTATTGAGCCAGTGAACCAAAAAATGAACAACATTTATTTTCTGAAAAACAGTATCTTTATATTGAGTTCATGAAAAAACAACAGTATGGTAAAACTTGCATGGCTGAGTGAGTGGGAGTTGCTGCTGGGATCAGAAACTGACGGGCGCAACTCTGTCTGAAGTTAATAGTTTTCACATTCATTCCAGTCCGAGGAGAAGAGAATATGAACCGTCGGGCTGGACAGCGAGCCAGCCTTGGCCTAGCCGCAGCTGGCTCAAATTGAAGTGGCACTTTCTATCAGAGGCCTTTCACCAGACAACTCTACTCTGCCTCCTCATTTCTAACCTCCCTGACACAGACAGCCATAATAAAAATAAGACTGGTCACTTAAAACACGCTGCCGTCATTGAAGAGACAGACTCTGGGTTTAACATGGACCAAGATCCAAGGCCTACACGCCGGCTGATAGAGATATCCCTCAAAATGAGAAATGGATTTCTTTGACGTCTCCGCGGCCGCCATTCAAAGGCGGCCCAAAGCTCAAACTCGGACAGAGTTTATGTTTTACTTGCTAAAAAATGTCCACCCCTGTTATCTTGCATCACTCCAAAGAAGAGGAGGGGATATCTGCCTCGTCCGTTTCAACCTCCCGCCTCCGATGAAACATTACATCGATGACAGTCTGGAATGTGGATCATACCACACTGTTAACCCTTTCAAGCCCCGGCCACATAGTTCTGCGCTGTGGGCCTAATTTATGGCACAGAAAATAATAAAGAACGTTACCATATTCGCAGCTAAGGACTTCTGGTTGGAGGGCACTATTTATCATAAGAGGTTTAGGTTAGTTCCCGAATGCCTTTTCCCTAATCGTTTAAATATGTGCAAGGCTTTGAAGAGACAAATCTGTTGACCTGATCGATATCGTACATTAGTCCTCTACAATTGATAAGTGAAATCAGGTCAGAGCTTGGACGCCGGCTCCTCATGTGTCTTTGATTACACACCATTCCCAACGATGGCTATGAGGGCTGAGATGTTTAAGCTATCAAGCAATCAGTCTGCCGAGAGACGTGAAACTCAAACCAGAGACTAGAGAGGAGAGCGGTGGGAACAGCCACGGTCGGGGGTCGGGGGAGAACTTGGTTTCGCTAAATCTCTTCAGCAAATGCCAAGCCAGCGTGGAAATACAGACAAGAGTACTAAAGTGTATCTCTATTTATCTGACAGGCCTGTTAATATGATTTTAGAGAAATAATACAGTAATATACAGCAATGTGCATAAATCCTAACACGACATATCACTTTTTATCAGTTTCTGGACATATTGTCCTATGGTACATCCATAAAACAAAGTTAGGGCTACCATTGAGACTGGTACATCCATAAAACAAAGTCAGGGCTACCACTAAGTGAGACTGGTACATCCATAAAACAAAGTCAGGGCTACCACTAAGTGAGACTGGTACATAAATAAAACAAAGTCAGGCTACCACTGAGACTGGTACATCCATAAAACAAAGTCAGGGCTACCACTAAGTGAGACTGGTACATAAATAAAACAAAGTCAGGCTACCACTGAGACTGGTACATCCATAAAACAAAGTCAGGGCTACCACTATGTGAGACTGGTACATCCATAAAACAAAGTCAGGCTACCACTGAGACTGGTACATCCATAAAACAAAGTCAGGGCTACCACTAAGTGAGACTGGTACATCCATAAAACAAAGTCAGGCTACCACTGAGACTGGTACATCCATAAAACAAAGTCAGGGCTACCACTAAGTGAGACTGGCACATCCATAAAACAAAGTCAGGGCTACCACTAAGTGAGACTGGTACATCCATAAAAATATTTCAGGGCTACCACTAAGTGAGACTGGTACATCCATAAAACAAAGTCAGGGCTACCACTAAGTGAGACTGGTACATCCATAAAACAAAGTCAGGGCTACCACTAAGTGAGACTGGTACATCCATAAAACAAAGTCAGGGCTACCACTAAGTGAGACTGGTACATCCATAAAACAAAGTCAGGGCTACCACTAAGTGTGACCAGATATAAATCTCATACATTATGTCTACATATTTATTTATACATTTTAAATGCAGATAAGCTAAAAGAGCCTAAACAAATGTAGGTGAAGGAGGGACTATAATGAAAAACTGCACTCTTAACTATGATGACTTAAAGTATGCATACTAATTTCTTGAAAATCTTACGTTTACATTATTCTGATGAAAGGATACTGAGCAATGGAGACAATATAACAATAACTTAATTTTCTAAAATGGTTGCAAAAACCTGAAATACATTTATTCTCCTGACATTGTTCATAAGGTTGGACATGAAGAGCGGTGTTTGGTGACATTTCTTTTCTCAGAGTTCTGTTTATAACCATCATGTTATTTACTTAGAGCAGATTCGTAGTGAAGGCTGCTTGCTAATTGTGATATATTCAAGAAGACCTTTAGGCGACCATGGGTTATTTAAAAAACATTTTGTTGGACCCTGCATTGCCCTCAGGTTGGAGGCTCTTTTCAGGTACAACTAAGCCAAGGACCTTCATGTGTGACTCTCTGAGGTCAGTACATGCAGAGGTCACACTGTAACAGAACAGAGAGCTAGGAAAACATCACAAACCGAATTACTACACACAGTAGTGTGTGGGCGGACACAGAGGAGTGGTACGTATGACATCGTTCCAATTTTGTCCCAGATTAGGAAGAAGTGTCTATAGCTGCATTTCTCTGGTCCTCGATTACAACAGCAAGATGTGGGACTCTGAAAATGTAGAGTACAGGCACCCAGAAAGAGAAAGAGGGGTTAAGGGAAATAGAGAGCAGAAAAGGACAGGGTTGAGCAAGACAGTCAGTCTAGAAAGGGGAAGCAGTCTGGGTTATCTATGAAGAATGACTTATCACCAGCCCACAGCATCACAACACACTATGAGTGATGAGCCCCTGAAGACCACAAATGACACAACGATGTGTTAGACAGAGAGTTGCTACTTTAACACAAGAAAAAAGGGAAAATATCCATGTTCTCTATATTATCAAATGTATTCAATATATGAAATAAGATTTGACTCAAACTAAATTAAATACTTGCATCTCGTATTCTGTCTATATCAGATTGATATATAAATATATACAGTTGAAGTCGGAAGTTTACATACACTTAGGTTGGAGTCATTAAAACTCGTTTTTCAACCACTCCCCAAATTTCTTGTTAACAAACTATAGTTTTGGCAAGTCGGTTAGGACATCTACTTTGTGCATGATACAAGTCATTTTCCCAACAATTGTTTGCAGACAGATTATTTCACTTATAATTCACTGTATCACAATTCCAGTGGGTCAGAAGTTTACATACACTAAGTTGACTGTGCCTTTAAACAGCTTGGAAAATTCCAGAAAATGATGTCATGGCTTTAGAAGCTTCTGATAGGCTAATTGACATAATTTGAGTCAAATGGAGGTGTAACTGTGGATGTATTTCAAGGCCTACCTTCAAACTCAGGGTCTCTTTGCTTGACATCATGGGAAAATCAAAAGAAATCAGCCAAGACCTCAGAAAAAAATGGTAGACCTCCACAAGTCTGGTTCATCCTTGAGCAATTTCTGAATGCCTGAAGGTACCACGTTCATCTGTACAAACAATAGTACACAAGTATAAACGTCATGGGACCACGCAGCCGTCATACCGCTCAGGAAGGAGACGCGTTCTGTCTCCTAGAGATGAACGTACTTTGGTGCGAAAAGTGCAAATCAATCCCAGAACAACAGCAAAGGACCTTGTGAAGATGCTGGAGGAAACAGGTACAAAAGTATCTATATTCACAGTAAAATGAGTCCTATATCGACATAACCTGAAAGGCCGCTCAGCAAGGAAGAAGCCACTGCTCCAAAACCGCCATAAAAAAGCCTGACTACGGTTTGCAACTGCACATGGAGACAAAGATTGTACTTTTTGGAGAAATGTCCTCTGGTCTGATGAAACAAAAATATAACTTTTTGTCCATAATGACCATCGTTATGTTTGGAGGAAAAAGGGGGAGGCTTGCAAGCCGAAGAACACCATCCCAACTGTGAAGCACGTGGGTGGCAGCATCATGTTGTGGGGGTTGCTTTGCGCCAAGAGTGACTGCTGCACTTCACAAAATAAGTGGTATCATGAGGTAGGAAAATGATGTGGATATATTGAAGCAACATCTCAAGACATTAGTGTGGAAGTTGAATAAATCATTCTCTCTACTATTATTCTGACATTTCACATTCTTAAAATAAAGTGGTGATCCTAACTGACATATGACAGGGCATTTTTACTAGGATTAAATTGTGAAAAACTGAGTTTAAATGTATTTTGCTAAGGTGTATGTAAACTTCCAACTTCAACTGTACATTTGAGAGGGCAGGCACACTGACTAGACCTATAGTAGTCATGTACTATTTTGAGGAAAAGGATATACAGTGAGCCCATATCCAGTGGGTATTTAATGCCTCAACGGAAAGATGAATAAATCAGAAAAATACCAGGGGGAAAGTAATCCTCCCCAAAAGGCTGTTAAACACTTGCCATGTCATGAAGCTAGCGCAACCAGAACTAAAATATGCATTCCACTTCTCTCCATTTCATGCGGAAAGAAAGAGAGTTGAGAGGGTGGAAAAACCTCTCCCTCTGCGCCTAATGCAATTCCTTAAAACCAAATGTCACGGCATGTTGCTTGATAGAAGAACAAAAGCCCAGATTGTTTCCGTTCAATTGGGTATATTTTAGCTGTGGCGGAGGCTGTGGAGCAGGCAGGGTATGGATCCCCTTTTTTCAGCCTCCTTCATTTCCTTTTGACAGGCTTGAGGCTCATGGTCCAGCGCTCTCCTTAGCCCTCTGTGTTGAATAGAGGGATCATCTGATGACTTCTGGGCTTTTTCTGCCCTCCTCTGCACTCCTAGAGACCATAATTAAGCTGTTTAATAGGTTCTGACTTTAGGCTCCTATTAAAGCCCACTGTGGAGCTACATAAGATGAGACACTTAGAGGGGGTTTATCTGAGGGCCTTTAGAAATACATTACATTATAACAACAACTCTCTCCTAGTGTGTGTGTGTGTGTGTGTGTGTCTATAAAATGTCTTCAAACCACATTTGCCCTTCTTTACAATGGCTTGAGTCAGCAAGCTAGAATAGCATAGCCATCAAATGATAACACTCAGTCCCCCCACACCCCTGTAATTATCCTGCTATCTTCAGCCATCTCTTTGTAATGCTTTATACAGCGGACATGTCTAACAGGCCTGTGTGATGTGAGATACAGTGGATTGAGTGGTTGTTCTGTTCGGCGTGAACACTCTTTTTGTCACAAGGCTATCTTTGTGTCAGAAAAATAACAGTGCACATCTCCCGTCATGTCGGCTATAATACGGCCGGGCCCCAATGTCTTTGGGGGGTCAGGGGCCCACATCTGCTCAAAACTATTCCAGCCATCAGAATTCTCCTGTACGATTGGGTTTTACAAAGAGCCATTCTAATCCAGGCCTACTCCTCTCTGTTCTGCGCCCCTAGACAGGATCTCACAGGGATGATAAATGCTGCTGACTCCTGCCTGGAATGAAACCCGGAAGGTCAACCAAAGGAAAAAAGAAGGAAGGGTAGAACACGAAGAAAAAAAAGAAAAACAAGCATGTGCCTCTACAAGTCTTGAAGGCTGACAAAAAATATGTAAGCTCATTTTCAGACGAAGTTTCCGCAACCAAACAGGAATCTGTGGGTGAGGCATGTAGCTCGCGTTGCCTCCTCCATTTAGGCTACTGAAGGCTTTCTTTTCTATCTTAAACTGACTGTCACATGGTGAGGCCGAGGATATCCTCCTAACGCTGGGGTGCCTCTTTGTGTCCCGCTCCTCATTTATACAGTACACACCTCCTGCTTGCTGTTGCCGTTGCCCCACACGCAGCCGCCCTCAACGTTAAGAGACAGATGTGGATAAATGTGCAGGCAGTAAAATAAATAGGTGACATGGAGGCTTAGCTTAGCGCAGAGCGACTAAATCCTGAGGCTGCTGGGGACCTGAAGTGTTGAGGATTCCACCTTAGACTCCTTAAACAATGCACCCAAATGTGCATCCTTAAAGCATGAAATCTTTAAAACATCAAGCCTACTTGTCTTTTGCATGAGTATTTCTGAGTTGCTCTTGTGCCCACAAAGCTCATCACTAAGCTAACGGCCCTGGGACTAAACACCTCCCTCCAACTGGACCCTGGACTTCCTGACGGGCCGCCCCCAGGTGGTAAGGGTAGGCACCAACACATCTGCCACGCTGATCCTTAACGCTGGGGCCCCTCAGGGGTGTGTACTTAGTCCCCTCCTGTACTCCCTGTTCACACATGACTGCGAGGCCAAACACAACTCCAACACCATCATTAAGTTTGCTGACGACACAACAGTGGTAGGCCTGATCACTGATAATGATGAGACAGCCTGTAGGGAGGTCAGAGAACTGGCAGTGTGGTGCCAGGACAACAACCTCTCCCTCAATGTAAGCAAGACAAAGGAGCTGATCGTGGACTGTAGGAAAAGGCAGGCCGAACAGGCCCCCATTAACATCGAAGGGGCTGTAGTGGAGCAGGTCGAGAGTATCAAGTTCCTTGGTGTCCACATCACCAACAAACTATCATGGTCCAAACACACCAAGACAGTCGTGAAGAGGGCACGACAAAACCTTTTCCCCCTCAGGAGACTGAATAGATTTGGCATGGGTCCCCAGATCCTCAAAACAATTCTATAGCTGCACCATCGAGAGCATCCTGACCGGTTGCATCACCGCCTGGTATGGCAACTGCTCGGCATCTGACCGTAAGGCGCTACAGAGGGTAGTGCATACGGCCCAGTACATCACTGGGGCCAAGCTTCCTGCCATCCAGGACCTATGGTGTCAGAGGAAAGCCCATAAAATTGTCAGAGCCTCCAGTCACCCAAGTCATAGACTGTTTTTTCTGCTACCGCACGGCAAGCGGTACCGGAGCGCCAAGTCTAGGACCAAAAGGCTCCTTAACAGCTTCCACCCCCAAGCCATAAGACTGCTGAACAATTAATCAAATGGCCACCGGACTATTTACACCCCCCCCCCCCCATTTGATTGTACACTGCTGCTACTCACTGTTTATTAGCTATGCATACCGTAAATTCCGGACTATAAGCCGCAACTTTTTTCCCAGGCTTTGAACCTCGCGGCTTAAACAATGACGCAGCTAATATATGGATTTTCCCGCTTTCAATTTTTTTTTCTACAAAAAAACACATTCTGTGACTTGCTCAGTTTTTTGGAAGCATGAAGCTTTCATTAGACCAATGAAATTGCCGAACGGGTTAAGGTCAAACAACTTTTTTGTTTACTGTTTAGATTAAATCGAGCGCTCTCAAACTTCCCATCATTCTGATTATGGTAGTCATTTTGTCCCCCTCATCATGGCAAAGACACAGAGAAATGCATATGATGCAGCTTTCAAGTTGAAGGCGATTGATCTGGCTGTTGGAAAAGGAAATAGAGCTGCTGCACGGGAGCTTGGTCTTAATGAGTCGATGACAAGACGTTGGAAACAGCAGCGTTAGGAATTGACTCAGTGCAAAAAGACAACTAAAGCTTACTGCTAATTTATTATTTTTTGTTACAAGCCGTGTTTCGTTAAAGCCTATTTATTTTTGTTACAAGCCGTGTTTCGTTAAAGCCTATTTATTTTTGTTACAAGCCGTGTTTCGTTAAAGCCTGTGTAAAGTTCATTTGTTTCAATGTACCGGTAGGCACCTGCGGCTTATAGACATGTGCGGCTTATTTATGTTAAAAAAAAAATATATACATTTAATTCAGTGGGTGCGGCTTATATTCAGGTGCGCTTAATAGTCCGGAAATTACGGTAGTCACTTCACCACTACCTACATTGACAAATTACCTCAACTAACCTGTACCCCCGCACACTAACTCGGTACCGGTACCCCCTGTATATAGCCTCGTTATTGTTATTTTATTGTGTTACTTTTTATAATTTTTTACTTTAGTTTATTTTGTGAATATTTTCTTAACTCTTCTTGAACTGCACTGTTGGTTAAGGGCTCGTAAGTAAGCATTTCACGGTAACGTCTACACTTGTTGTATTCGGCGCATGTGACAAATGATGTTTGATTTGATTAGATGTAATTAGATTTTTGATTTGATTTGTTACACGGGAGTAGCTGTAGCTTTCCACCTCGGTGTGATGTATTACCTCTGTTGCCAAATAGACACTCTCTCTCTCTGAGCCCTGGGGGACCTCTATTGTGGATCTATTTTTCTAGCTGTGGTAGATTCTCCAGGAGGATGTTATAACAAAGGAAACAATAAAAGAAGGCACGTTCCAACTCCACATGGAGTATCAACAACATAATGAATTGAAGGAAAAGACAATGTCAGGAGGACTACGGACACTTCTACCCAGAAAGCTGATGTCAACACTTTCCACAATGAATGGGTCAAATGAACTAATCCACACCTGGTGTTTACATAAATATTGTCCTTAAAAAAGTGGCCCAATCACTTCAGTATGTCCTCTTAACGTCGGTCTATCATCCCCGAAAACTACACCAGGCCTTGTTACTCTATGGTCTCCCAGTTCTGGAGGTAATGATGCATTTAATCCCATGCACCTCTGTGAATCCCCATCACTATCGCCACATTGTCCTCTCTGCACACGTCTCTCGTGGCGAGGTGCGGTGTAGCATGTCACAGGTCTTGTCCCTGTCACACTGTCACCCCAGAGGCGCGGGGGCCCTGTCCCTGAGGATGGCACTGTGATGTCTGGCCTCATAGGATCAGCCCTGGCTGCTGTGGCTGGGGCCCCTGGGCAACCGATTCTTAGGTGACATCCTCTATCTGCTCTGGCTCTATGATGGCCCACTTCGATTCTGCCACTGGGCCAGAAGCACACTCCACTTTAGCCATAACCTGCCTACACACACAAACACACACACACACACACACACATACACACACACACACACACACACACACACGCACACATGCACCATACATACGCACACCACATAATAGCATTTTAAGCATGGGCACTGCATACTGTACACACCCAAAAGCACAAAGGATACTTCCCAAACCAAACACACCTTATCCTATCTCACACAATGTCCAACCAGAACACCTTCCTACAGAGAAAAAGGTATAATCAGCTGAACTCAATAAGGCTTGCCCACAAGAGAGCAAGTCCTTACAATTTATTAATTAGACATTCCTGGCCTTGGTGTTTTAGGATGTAACGCAAAATGATGGACATATCCATTAAAAATTAATACATTATAGCAATATCTTACATCAACCTTTTAATTTGATGTCAGGGCAATCAGATTGACCAGGCTAAGACTATAACATAATTATTATGTAATTTCTGATGTTGAAACCATACCATGCACTACAGTGTCTGAAATAATTGGAAAAAGTTCTGAAAGTACTCAAGATTTGATTTCAGCTGTGTCAACTAATATAAAATATTACATAAAACAACTCTGTAGCTGTCCGTTAGCCAAGCTGTCAAGAGAGAGAGAGAAAGAGAGAGTGTGTGTCCACAGAAACAACATCCAAGTGGTCAAGTGCGATGATGTATATGACGAACGCAAAAGTCTTAACCCCCATTTCATGTGAGGGAGAAATGAGCCATGTTGTCCCATTATAATGCCATAAATCATTTTTGTGTACGCCTGACAGCTTTTTATCAGATCTAACCTTTTCAAGTCTCCATTAGGAGCGCTAACATTTTCAACTCTGACACATTTGCAGTTTAAGAATTGCACAGCTGATTAACTTTGGGCAGGGGCGAGAGAGCTGGGCTGCGATCACACTCATTTCCACAAAGGCCGTCCATCGTCCTGTATGGTGTGGTGTGGAGGGGGTGGTGAAGCTGGAAACAAATGATTTAGCTCTACACTTGCCCTTTTAATCTGTACCAATATCACTGAATGGAAGGGTTTTTTCATTTGTTTAGCTGATGCATTATCATTTAGAGATAAAGTGAGATGTGTTTTTACAACCAGGCAACATTAAGATTTACTTGTGTGTTTGGAATATGATTGGAAAATGTGAACTTGACGAGCATGAGTTTATTGTGGTACTTAAACATACTGTATAGGCCTAAAGAACAGCTGAACCTTAAGAGTCAGATACTGCAGAGGGAAACCACGTATCAGCACAGTGCATCCTCCAGTCAGCAATGCTGCAATTAAGGAAAACCAATGTCCAGATCAGACGAGAGTGACTGGCATCCCAGACGGACATTCGCCACTCAGCCCAGTCCCCTGTTCCCTCCCCTCTCCAAGACATGACTCATACACAACATTCATTCAAAAGAGACCAAACAAGTCGGCACAAGCCTAAATCAACGAGTCAAACCCAATCATGACAACCCCTATAATACAGCACTGTATAGGATAATAAACCGCCCTCCAATTATGGACAATAACCATCAACTAAAGAAAATGATTGCCAAACCTGTCTTAATACATTTGTTTTATTTGAAGGGGGGTTTCAACTTCATATGCAAGTCGATATAGTTCACCCAATAGCAGTATTTCATTTTTACAGGAAGTGGGTAAAGTTTGTAATCATTTTACAAGCGGAATGGCACGGTCGGGAGGAGAAGCTTCAAGCGGTCAAATCCATTTGTTTTTTTGACAGGGGTGTCACAAAAGCTGTGTTGTATTCATTAGGTACTGTATGTCATAGCTCATTTTCAAAGATGCATTATGATACATTACAAGCTCAAAAAATAATTCACCAAAAATGACAATAACTGTGACCATTTGCATGACATTTAACCGTTACCCAAAATACCATAATCGTTACAGCCCTAATTCAGATAGACAAAGGCTAATTGCCAACCAACGTCTGCATAATAAATGACTGTACGTCTAGAAGAAACACATTGATTACACAACAGAGACATATTCTCTCCTGTTATCACCACCACCCAGTATTTATTAGGGCAACTTTGACAACAAATGATTTACATCATCATTGAGGGGCAGAGGTGGGGCAGTTCCTTGGGCAACATGGGGCCCATATTTCATTTCATGCCGTGTTCCGTTTAACCTTACCCACCTCTCCTAAAACACACAGCAGGCTCATTATGTGTTTAATATTCACCGGCAAGTGAATCGTTTTTATGCAACTCTGATAGTTGGGGGAGATGGATATCTCAATGATCTGCCCGTCTGTCAGTAGGGCTGCCTTTCCTCTCTGTCTGCCTCGGAGTCTGAAACACCACCAGCAGAGATTGATGGGTAGAGGAGACCAATGGCTGCCGTGGAGATGCCGTGCCATCTCATCCAGGCACTGGGCCTGAACAACACTTTTTTTTATTTCCAGGCAGTTCCTTCTCTGTTCTTGGAGGCGGAGCCTCGGCTCAGCATCATTACCCCTCACTCCACTAAAGAGAGGTTGAATATGAGGTTAGTGAGTTGGCAAGACTATTGTTTGGATGATGAATGCTGTTGGTGAGGGCTTTGGAGGGAAAATTAGTTATGTCGTTTTAGTTTCGAGGACACACACAGCCGTTGCTCACTTTGTAAGACTGGAGGGCAAACAAAGAACAATTAACGCGAGCTCTGTGTGCTGGAGTTTGGTTAAAAGGCAGGGGGGTAAAATACATGAAAAAATAAACAAATCACTGTAAACGTCAGTCAGGAGTAGTGAAGTTATAAACAATGTGGTGGTGGTATTACAAGGTCATGTTGATGAGAAACCAAAGGGCTGGGACTGGCTCCACTGGAACCTGTCTTGGAGGAATGAAGGAATGAAGGAATGGACAAACAAAGGCCCTGAGCTCTCCAGGACCCGTCACATGAAATGATACCGCTAATGAGAAGAGAAGGGAGGATGATGTCACCCCATCATTCTCCCTCCCTCCCTCCCTCCCTCCCTCCCTCCCTCCCCTTCTCTCGTTTGCTCTCCCTCTCTGTGGCTTGACATGGTTGTGACTGCAAACAATGCAGTGACCCCAGATTCATTGCCTTCCTCCCTCGACACAAACACACACAAGTGCAGGGGCAGCTCATGCTTCCCAGACTCTACGATGCAGGCCTAACAATACGAGGGAGAGCATACAAAATGTCAGCAGTAAATGTCAATTAAAAATTACAAGGGTGCTGGGAAAGGTGGGGTCTGAAGGGACAGACATTTTTTTGACACGACAGCGTTTATCTGACCAGGCCTCTGGCTGACATGATGGGATCTACACTGTCAGTTCCTTAACGCAGCCCGACAAGGCCGCTGCACTGAATACCAATGAAGATTGGAATGGACAGATTTCTTAGGTTCTTAGGCTTAGAGCAGCCATCTTCCAATCAGTCTATATGCCATAACTCTAGTCTAATACAATGTGCTTCCGTTGAAGCAGGTAGATGTGCTATTTTCGTCCGTACAACAACAGACTAGGGTACATGGACCTCAGAGTCTCAGTCTGTTGTTATTGCTGCCGTGTCATGCTGCCTGTGGTAGTAATCATAGGATCTAATAGGAATCCAACTTTGACTCGTGTATGATGCTGTCTCAGTTGATTGACTGAGACAGTTCTCATTCAAGTGTTTTGTTATTAATTGCTGGTCACCCCCTCATGGTCTAGGAATGTTCTGGATCCCGGGCGAAGCTTTTTTCAGGTCAACAAACCTTCTTAAAGGTGCTTCTTTAATGTGGCCTATTAAAAATGTCAGCCATCAAAGGTGATGGTCCTTTGAATGTCACACTCCAGTGAGTGGGTTCCTGGGGTCCCCAATATTATCAAATGCCTCAGCAGAGTGCTTCCCCCTACCCTGCATGCCATTTCCAAATTAAACTATATTAGACTGAGAAAATAAAACACATTGTTGGTTATGACCTTGGCATCCTGCTAGTCTCTCTAATTTCACTGCTCAGTACTTTGTTGAATCATCCTCCCTGGAAGACAGATGTTTGGGCTAATGGCATCTGTTAAGTCAATCAGGAAGTCATTTGTCTATAAACATGCTTAACACCCCCCTGCTGTATAACAATCCATGCCGTTCACCTCAATTGCCTAATTTACGTTTTAATATAAATATCAGTAATATCATCAACATAATCCAAGTGATTATATTTGTGATAGATGTACAAAACTGACAAAGTGCTGTCAATCATAACTGTCATCATCACACTACTGGCAATCAGATAGGCCCAATCATATTACTCTGCCATTATGACCTTATGACAAAGTGACAACTGTGTCTATGTTCTCCCTGCTGCAGCCTCCCCACACAGCCGGGCTCTGCCTGTTCTCTGGTCACAGCATGGAGAATCTGGAACCTTCCGGCACTGGCCTGCCATGTCACTATGTGTCAGCCAGCCGTCACAGCTGAGGGGGGCTGGGGCTGTAGCAGCCACAGCATCAGGAGCGGGGCGGTAGGATCGCCCTTTCAGGCTCAGTGAGTTTGGAAGCTATGGTTGAGGACAGGATAGAGGGAGAGAGGCCACGCGCGAGCGCTTTGGTTCCTCATTTCGCTTCTTCCATGCCCTGACACAAGCACACTTGGTTGTTGTGTCGGTCGCCTAGTTACTAAACCTGCAAGGTGAGGTCTCCATGGTGCCAGGCGCTACGGAAGCCATCACCAAGGTGAGGGAGTAAGAGAAGCCTCTGATGGCCACAGGGCGAGTGAGTGGGCACTCAGAGGGACGCTATGGGATATATGAGCCACAACACTGTGAATGACGCTCCGGTACACATCATCAATCATTTCACCAGTACAACCCAAGGACTAAGGATTTCTCCTTGAGCACCATTTGTACATTTGCTATATAAAATAAGAAAATACTTTTCACTTCTGAGAAAGCTGAATCCACAAACAGCTGTTTACACCCCCACATACCTCACTTCCCTTCCCCTTTACTGCCGCTACAGTTTGTTTTCAAACTTTGTATCCTCCTCGAGGGAGATGTCGTGGGCCTGGCTTCCTTCTCAGAGACTCCCTGGCAGATGCCTGGAGTGCAAGTGCTACTCAGAGACAATGACAAGAGGTCCTGTACTGCATGTATGGTGCGTTGGATTTGAGGTCTGACAGAGGGGCCATTACATGAGACGGGCAGCACGCCTCTGTTCCTCCCCAGTGTGGGACCATCCAGCCCCCCGTCTCTCGATCCTGTCAAGGGGTTCTTATGACAACAGATGTAAGGGATTAATCACCCTTATGTAGCTCTGTTTCCAATCTTAAACAACGTGTTGTGTACTCTGGAAAAACAATCCAGCCACAGCGAGGCAGCCAGCTCTGAGAAGTTCTCAAGGACCCCCAGGACCAGGACGGATGTGACTAGTGTTGTAATGTAGTCCTACTACATGTATGTTCATTAAGACCTCAGGACAAGGATGGATGTGACTAGTGTTGTAATGTAGTCCTACTACATGTATGTTCATTCAGACCCCAGGACCAGGATGGATGTGACTAGTGTTGTAATGTTGTCCTACTACATGTATGTTCATTCAGACCCCAGGACCAGGATGGATGTGACTAGTGTTGTAATGTAGTCCTACTACATGTATGTTCATTCAGACCCCAGGACCAGGATGGATGTGACTAGTGTTGTAATGTAGTCCTACTACATGTATGTTCATTCAGACCTCAGGACCAGGATGGATGTGACTAGTGTTGTAATGTTGTCCTACTGCATGTATGTTTATTAAGACCTCAGGACCAGGATGGATGTGACTAGTGTTGTAATGTTGTCCTAATACATGTATGTTCATTCAGACCCCAGGACCAAGATGGATGTGACTAGTGTTGTAATGTAGTCCTACTACATGTATGTTCATTCAGACCCCAGGACCAGGATGGAAGTGACTAGTGTTGTAATGTTGTCCTACTACATGTATGTTCATTCAGACCCCAGGACCAGGATGGATGTGACTAGTGTTGTAATGTTGTCCTACTACATGTATTTTCATTCAGACCCCAGGACCAGGATGGAAGTGACTAGTGTTGTAATGTAGTCCTACTACATGTATGTTCATTCAGACCCCAGGACCAGGATGGATGTGACTAGTGTTGTAATGTAGTCCTACTACATGTATGTTCATTAAGACCCCAGGACCAGGATGGATGTGACTAGTGTTGTAATGTTTTCCTACTACATGTATGTTCATTCAGACCCCAGGACCAGGATGGATGTGACTAGTGTTGTAATGTTTTCCTACTACATGTATGTTCATTAAGACCCCAGGACCAGGATGGATGTGACTAGTGTTGTAATGTAGTCCTACTACATGTATGTTTATTAAGACCTCAGGACCAGGATGGATGTGACTAGTGTTGTAATGTTGTCCTACTACATGTATGTTCATTCAGACCCCAGGACCAGGATGGATGTGACTAGTGTTGTAATGTTTTCCTACTACATGTATGTTCATTCAGACCCCAGGACCAGGATGGATGTGACTAGTGTTGTAATGTTGTCCTACTACATGTATGTTCATTCAGACCCCAGGACCAGGATGGATGTGACTAGTGTTGTAATGTTTTCCTACTACATGTATGTTCATTCAGACCCCAGGACCAGGATGGATGTGACTAGTGTTGTAATGTTGTCCTACTACATGTATGTTCATATGTTGAGCCTTTTTGGGAGGAAGTGGGTCATGTTACACTGTGTGGAGGTTTGTACTGGACATGGCCTGCATTGGAAGGAAGTTGTCTTAAACACAACTATATGACCTGCCTTCAGAAGACTTTAAAAGGGGGGAGCGGCTAATGATATGAAAAGGGAATGTTTGGGAGATGTTAGAAAGTGTATTGCAAGCATAGTATACTGCAGGTTTGGTGATGCATAATGGATTCTACTGAGAAGACACACCTTTTCCAGTAGATCCAGAACTGCTTGTTAGGGTAGGTGCAATGGCTGTGGTCATGCCCAAACAAGGCCTTGCTCTCAATCCAGTGGACGATATGGCCATCCACAGCAGAAACAAGAAAACACAAAGGTCGTAGGATAGTCAGATCTGTGCATTTACCCTGGTCTAACCTAGCATTTACAATCACGCCTAAGATGTTTCCAAATGAGAACAGTGCTTTTGAGTATCTATCGGTCCATTATAATAAAAAACACAAGCATAGTGTATAAACGTATTATATTGTAGACTGCAACAATCAGACAGTGTAGTCGGGCAAGTCACACAACTAGCATTTGGAGGAGACGTGACATTTTTGTGCTAAATTAACTTTGAAGCTTTTCAGTGATATCAAGTAGAATGGCAACTAGCATGGAAGGAAATGTGTACTGTTATGAGAAAGGCTTCACACCCTTGTAAATATCCAAGAGAACTGTAAAAGACTAGCTATCATAGCCAACTGACCATAGTGTTTACACATCAAAATGAAATAAAATCATTGACATTTATAATGTAAATAAATACGTACCAATTGGCACCTCCAGGATAATGTCAGGCGTCTTGTCATAACCTTTGGTTTACAGTTGGTTTTCATCTACAGCAATCACAGTCATTTTGGCATTTGACCATATCATAGAGATAAAGAAACATGGGCACTTATTTGGTGACAACCTACAGTGTATGTTTTATGCACTCACATGTTTTACCTTAGATTCTCATTTCTCCAGATTGACCCTTCAAAGCTCCAGTAGCCATTTCACACTCACCAGCATATTTTACCCAAGATGCCTTTCTTTACCACCACAGCAGTGATAACAAAAGCTCAGTTGCAAAAGCACCGAGACACAGCCTAGGACAGCAGGAAACAGTGAAACCATTAACTATATCTGACACTTACTGCGGAACCACTGCACAATGTCTATAAAGCCTGGTAGTTACTCCACTCTCCACTAGCTTCAGCAGTAGATGGTTTGGTGGAGCTTCATAAAGCATAAAGGGGACAGACAGGGTTGGCATTATAGCCGCTGTGAGCCTGACCCCTGCCTGCACGGGCCGCAGCCATTGTCCTTGACTCCTGGCGCGCTTCGGCCATTATCCGCCCAACACCTGATTTCTCCATTAAATCTCAGGCTGACCAGGTCATTCAATTCCGGAGGCCTGCCTCTTCGTAGCCAGCCAAGCTCGACTAATGGGCCAGAGAGGGGGAGAGGGAAGGTGTGGGGTGGGGGGGGTTGAAAGAGGAGAAGCGAAGGTCTGTGGCAGGCAGCCTCCACCCAGAGGTCCATAGTGGTGGTGGAGGGGCTGTGTGGTGTGGTCTCTCTCCTAACACCTACCGGGCTGTTGACATTGTCATGCGAGGCTGATCGCCTTTTTACACCACCTTTGATTAAAATTAATGGTCCGTCCCCACTGTCGGGGAGCTTATTTCCAATCCATTTATCAGGCCGGGTGTCGTGAGGCAGGGCTGCCTCCGTGGCCCCCAAACTCTGACAGTTTTAGAACAGTACTCCACGCAGGCCTGGAGAAAGGTCAGCACCGCCGGCCCAAATAAATAATATCTTCTTAATGACGGGGGAATGACTTGTTTTCTTCATCACTCATCTGACCGAGGGGATGGGGTGAAATTTCACACCTGGACACTCACTACCTTGACATAAAGCCTCTGGACAAGACAATAGTTTAAGGGGGGAGGGCAACACTAACCTAGAAGACACGTTTGAAAAGCCTCTAGTGTTGCTGGAGGGGAAATGACCAATTCTCATGGTCAACCGCGTGATTATGGCTAAAAACTGACTAAGCTTATTAGCTATTAGAACATTAAAACCACATGTTACAAGAGATGAATTGAGCAACGTGTTGGTGTTTATGAACAGATTAATAATCTGTTCATGAGACTGCAACTGACTACTTTTTAAGACTATAATGTCTTCCTACTGCAGATGACCATTTAAACAGCATCAATATTAAAATAACAGATACATCTCCATGTTCCTCCTCTCTCATTCAGGAGGCAGGAGGTGAAGGTAATCAATCGTAAAATCTATCTGGGCAGAAAGGGACCATTTTGTAGAATGTTGTAATTGAAAAGGGTTGAGTGGGGAAACCTGAGAGGATCAAACATTAGGCCTGTATATTTGAAGCTCTTATTTGATCAAATATTCATACTGGGTGAGTGCATGAATTAAACATACAGGGTATTAGATAACACAGCTTCTGGTTGTTAGTAAATCAATGGGAGATACCACCCACTACATCAATCATGTCCACGTTTCCTTTCTAACTCTCCCCCTGAGAACAGAATCAATGCAAGGACAGATTACCTTAGCTAACTGTTGTGGTGTGTGAGAGACTGTGTGTGAGAGAGGTGTAGTTTTACCTAAGGACAGGTTTCTCTCCTTCAGTTTGTCACGTTGGAGCACGTCGGCCTCCTGGCCAATAGCACTATGGGTGAAAGGTTATGGAAACCCACTAACACTCAGTAACTTTCATTCACTTTTCAAAGGACAAACACTGATGTCCCTCTAGTCTAGATAAAATCAAGCACATAGTGTTGTAGTCTTAAGCTCATTTTGAAGAATGACTCACAACCTGAAACATTGTATTTATACAGCATTCACCGCTCATTAATGATACATGAAACGGCATTCGAGGGTGAATAAAGCTTCCCTCCAAATCTATCAAATTCTACTGCAAAAGGGACTTTTTTACCTGCCAATTGGGTTGCTATAGAAACGGCAAGCCTTGCTTAAAGGGTTGCTGTGGCAACAATGTGAGTGTGTGCGGGAGTTAAGAAAGCGCACGCGTGTATGTGTCTGTGTGGGGTACAGGAACGGAAGTTACCCATCACATGACAGATCAGACAGCTAATATCAGGTCTCTCCTGCTAAACTCTGTGCTTGATATGCATATCATATGCTCCTGCCATCACAATATTAGCCAGTACATAATCTGAGCAGGGGTTTTAAGATCATTCATCAAAGTTCAACTGTAACAACAAATCTTCATATTCAAATACAACAACAAGAGACAGAACTTTCAGAGAAAACAAAAATGTAGAACAAATGCTAATTTTGCCAATTTGTCAAAATGCATACAGCCCCTGAACTGTGTTGCTAATTTCCCTAAAGGAAAAAAACCTAAAAACAATAATGTGCCTTGTGAATAAATGCCATTGTGAATCAAGGGAAACTGTGGTAGACACCGTGGAAAGCATTCTGCATTCATTAAGGGGCAGATAACATGCATCATTTGCTTTTTGGAAAACTGATAAAACTCCTTCAGGCATTAAACCACCCCACACACACAAATCACTCAAAAAACACTAGCGATTAATACATGCATACTCTGAGCGGCACACACATCAGAGCCAATCTTCTGATGTCCACATGGAGCCGTTCCAAAAGCACATAGGAGTGGTGCGGTTTTCATGAACTGGCCGTGGCAGACTGAGTGAATGTGAGTTGACACTGGAGGGAGGATTGTGAAAGGTAAAGAGGGGGATGAGGATGGAGGCCAAGGTAGGACAGGGTTGACTGCCCGTGAACAGAGAACTACCCCTCCCTTCTCACACAACCCCATTTATGCCCCCCAGCTAACATAGCAGTCCCCAGCTGCTTGCCCCTAAATAGCCAAATAGACCCCCGCTCCGGCTGCTTGCTGCCCCAACCCAAGCTCTCCTACCTGGGAGAGAGGGAAAGAGAGAAGAAGTGCTGGTGGTGATGACCTGGCATTGACAGCCTATGACTTCCCATCTCCAGCCCTCTGATCACTAGGTCTGCACTGCTAGACCGACCGAAAGAGAGAGAGAGAGAGAGAGAGAGAGAGAGAGAGAGAGAGAGAGAGAGAGAGAGAGAGAGAGAGAGAGAGAGAGAGAGACCTGCGAGAAAAGAGAGTGACCAAGCGAGAAAGAGTAAGAGTAGAGAGAGTAGTAGCTATGAGGGCTGTATTTCATGTGGCAGTGACATGCCAAGAACTCTCCATGGTGCTGATAACTCTCAGACTGGTCTCTTCACTGAGCAGACAGGCTAACAGGGAAATGGTCAACTGAGCATAATGGCAGTAGAGTACGTCTTTCTAATGCCAGACAGTAATATTTTCCTAAACCATATTAAATGTAGTCCGTTGCTGCTCACTCATACATTCACATTTTCAGGGGACCAAAACAATTCTAACTTTGCTTAAAGACATTTAACGGGATCTTAAGCACTTACAAATTCGTTACATATTGTACAAATTGGAATTCGTAACATAATATACAATTCTTTGTTGTTTGGAGAATGCAACATATCATACGAAATGGGTGATGTTGTACACAATTGTGCATCATTTTTGGGGACCTGTTTTGGCTCGTGAGCGGTACTTTCAAAACTACTGGCTGAAATTACACAAAACCTTTATAAGGCATCTTAAACTTAGACTTAAAAAAACAGCAACCCCCTGTCTATCCCTTTGTTTTATTGTGATTGGAGTTGCCATATTTTAAGAGCCACATAACCCACCTGAAGAAAATAAAAATGGCTGTGAATAACATGCCTATCCCCTTCCTGTGGCATTGAACATTGGGCCTGATTCACTCTGTGAACAAGAGAGATACATTTGCATCAGCCTCATCCTCTCCTCCACCCCCTGCAACGAGGATGGCAGGGTGCAGGCAGGATGAAACACCTCCCCTCAGAAGCAGAACTTTTATGTCAGGTGAAGCCAGACATCTCATCCCCTTCAATAGCTCCTCGTCAATTTCAGGCTTAACATTTTATGGGAAAGGATACCGTTTGATGCAGTCTACCAGTGGTCCATAACAGCAGTCATTTATTGTGCACTGAAAAGAGGGGGAATAAATATTACAGCACGCAGGCAGTGGGAGGGAAAAAACCCACACACCCGTTAAACAGTGTCGGGGAATCTTGGATGGGGAGAAAACACGGGAGACACACAGTGGCGGATTGGCAGGCGTGACCGGCGGCTCTGACGTGACTTTATTAGTAAACGTGAGCTTGATGCTTAGTCTGCAGGCCAGTGGTAAACTGCAAACATTCAGGAGCCAACTATGAATGAACACCTTACAACCTGGGAGTACAAGGCAAGGACAAACTAAATAATACAAATAATGAGTCATGTTTAATATTTCAAAGTTTTTACCCACACATGCAAAACTTGGCTGCAATAGCTCAGTAGTCATGAGAAAGGTACTGTATGGATTCATTTCCAATAACACATTTTTACACTGAACAAAAATAAACCTAACATGTAAAGTGTTGGTCCCATGTTACATGAGCTGAAATAAAAGATCACAGAAACGTTTCATACGCACACATTTGTTTGCATCTCTTTTAGTGACCATTTCTCCTTTGCCAAGATAATCTATCCACCTGACAGGTGTGGCATATCAAGAAGGTGATTAAACAGCATGATC
Source organism: Salmo trutta (assembly GCF_901001165.1). Taxonomy (NCBI): domain Eukaryota; kingdom Metazoa; phylum Chordata; class Actinopteri; order Salmoniformes; family Salmonidae; genus Salmo; species Salmo trutta. Next base: position 21,628,464 of record NC_042981.1, read on the forward strand.
ATTACACAGGTGCACTTTGTGCTGGGGACAATAAAAGTCCTCACTAAAATGTGCAGTTTTGTCACACAACACAATGCCACAGATGTCTCAAGTTGAGGGAGCGTGCAATTGGCCTGCTGTCCACCAGAGCTGTCCACCAGAGGTGGCTTATTTTCATTACCATAAGCCACCACCAACGTTTTAGAGGATTTGGCAGTACGTCCAACCAGCCTCACAACTGCAAACCATGTGTAACCACACCTCCACATCCGGCTTCTTCACTTGCAGGATCGTCTGTGACCAGCCACCAGGACAACCGATGAAAATGTGGGTTTGCATAACCAAAGAATGTCTGCACAAATCGTCTTAGGGAAGCTCATCTGCGTGCTCGTAGCCCCGGACAAGCACACCTGATTCGACTTGTTAACTAAACAACAAGTCCTCAATGAGTTGAATCAAATACGTTTGTTATGGACTACAACAAAAATGTGTGCTGTTGGGGGTACTTGAGGACAGGAGTTGGGAACCACTGCTGTACACAATTCCTGGAAGCTGAAAATGTCCTAGTTCTTCCATGGCCTGCATACTCACTAGAAATGTCACCCATTGAGCATGTTTGGGATGCTCTGGATCTACTTGTACAACAGCGTGTGCCAGTTCACGCCAATATCCAGCAACTTTGCACAGCCATTGAAGAGGACTGGGACAGCATTTCACAAGCCACAATCAACAGCCTGATCAACTCTATGCGAAGGAGATGTGCCGCGCTGCATGAGGCAAATGGTGGTCACACCAGATACTAACTGGTTTTCTGATCCACGGCCATACCTTTTATTTAAGGTATCTGTGACCAACAGACGCATATCTGTATTCCCAGTCATGCTAAATCTATAGATTAGGGCCTAATAAATTTATTTCAATTGGCTGAGTTCCTTTTCCTCTTTCAAATTGTTGCGTTTACATTTTTATATTACAGTGAGTAATTATATTGTAATCTGCTATACAAACGTGTACCTCACCCAATACCTGGTAGACGTGAGTGGCTAAAGTCTGGTCTGGAATCAAAGATGACTCCTGTAGCATGCTGTTGAGGACATGCTTGGAGGCTGTGAGTAGGGCAGAGAGAAAGAGTGGACAGAACACAACACACAAGCTATGGTAAGTCATCCCAGTCCCAGCAATGCTCCAATCCAAATATCCATCACAAACCTTTCAGAAATGTAACATTGACTGGGGAGATACAAAGATGGAGGATCAACAGAGTATATAGACACCAAGAACAGGTTTGCCATAAATGACCATGCTGCTGCCAGTGTTACTGCAGTATTTCTAGCCTAGTCCATGGCCTGCCTGGCCTAGTTGAGTTTTTCCACAGATTTTTCTCTCTGGAGAACAGGAGCCCCATGTAGTTTACGTTATGAATGATGACTATTTTGCATCTCTCATCTCCAGTCAAGCTCCACTAGCATTATAAATCAGTGAGCTGTAAGCCGCTAGATTGATTCCCTATTACTGCAACAGCAAAAATTCTTTAAATATTTTTTTTATTTTTTTTATTCAGATTAAATGGATTGTATCATTGTGTGACGAAATGGTTGAGGCGCGCCATTCTAATGATATATACGGTTGTGACAGACTCACTGCATTACTGACAATATTTGGAATATTTCTATTCATATTTCAGGCATTATGGATCCCCTTCAAAAACATGGCTAGCTGGGGAATCTCTACCTGAGATGTGCTTCCTATTTCGCAACAAAGCATCTTTCACTCATGCTGCCAAACATACCCTCGTAAAACTGACCATCCTACCGACCCTCGACTTCGGCGATGTCATTTACAAAATAGCCTCCAATACCCTACTCAATAAATTGGATGCAGTCTATCACAGTGCCATCCGTTTTGTCACCAAAGCCCCGTATACTACCCACCACTGCGACCTGTACGCTCTCGTTGGCTGGCCCTCGCTTCATACTCGTCGCCAAACCCACTGGCTCCAGGTCATCTACAAGACCCTGCTAGGTAAAGGTCCCCCTTATCTCAGCTCGCTGATCACCATAGCAGCACCCACCTGTAGCACGCGCTCCAGCAGGTATATCTCTCTGGTCACCCCCAAAGCCAATTCCTCCTTCGGCCATCCATCCTTCCAGTTCTCTGCTGCCAATGACTGGAACGAACTACAGAAATATCTAAAACTGGAAACACATCTCCCTCACTAGCTTTAAGCACCAGCTGTCAGAGCAGCTCACAAATTACTGCACCTGTACATAGCCCATCTATAATTTAGCCCAAGCAACTACCTCTTCCCCTACTGTATTTATTTTGCTCCTTTGCAACCCATTATTTATATTTCTACTTGCACTTTCTTCCACTGCAAATCTACAATTCCAGTGTTTTACTTGCTATATTGTATTTACTTTGCCACCATGGCCTTTTTTGCCTTTACCCCCTTATCTCACCTCATTTGCTCACTTTGTATATAGACTTATTTTTCTACTATATTATTGACTGTATGTTTGTTTTACTCCATGTGTAACTCTGCTTTGCTTTATCTTGGCCAGGTCGCAATTGTAAATGAGAACTTGCCTACCTGGTTAATAAATAAAGGTGAAATAAAATAAATCAATAAATCAATGTGTAGCTAGATAGATAGTGCTGAAGACAGGATGTCTAATTTGAGGGATTTATAAAAAGAAGAGTGAACAGTGTCCAATGGAATAAAGTCAACTTAAAAGGACTGTTATTTTCTAAGAGTTGACTTACTATAAGCCTCTATTAAACCTAAACACTCATTATGAAGAGATCTTTGCTAGAACACATAAAAAGCCCAGAACCTCCCTCCCCGCAAACACCTGGCAGAGGAAGAACAAATATGGTGCTCCGAGCACTCGCTTGCTCTTCTCAGTGCTAAAAGAGAGCTCTCTCTCTCCTCGAGTTAGGACACCTCATGACAAATGATAATGGATAATCAAAAAGCTGGAAATATGAGGCAGCAAACTTTATGATGCCCGGAGGTATATTACTCCTCAACAACACTTGTTTCACTTAACAAAGTTACTACTCGACTGTTCCTAATAATCAGAAGGTAAATCAAAGGACCCAATACCACATTGGCATTATTGGGAACTTATCACACTGTAATGGCATTTTGATAGATTTTTCCCGCTTCTAATGGAAGTTTTATAGATTGGATGCTGCTTCTAATGGTAGTTTTATAGATTTGATGCTGCTTCTAATGGAAGTTTTATAGATTTGATGCTGCTTCTAATGGTAGTTTTATAGATTTGATGCTGCTTCTAATGGAAGTTTTATAGATTTGATGCTGCTTCTAATGGTAGTTTTATAGATTTGATGCTGCTTCTAATTGTAGTTTCATAGATTTAATGGTAGTTTCATAGATTTGATATTGCTTCTAATGGTAGTTTTAAAGATTTAATGGTAGTTTTATTGAGCTGATGTTGCTTCAAATGGTAGTTTATAGATTTGATGCTGCTTCTACTGGCAGATTAAGAGATTTGATGGTAGTTTTACAGATGTAATGGTAGTTTTATAGATTTCATGGTAGTTTTATAGATGTAATGGTAGTTTTAAAGATTTGTTGGTAGTTTTACAGATTTGATGCTGCTTCTAATGGTAGTTTTAAAGATGTAATGGTAGTTTTATAGACTTAGTGGTAGTTTTATAGATTTGATGCTGCTTCTAATGGTAGGTTTAAAGATTTTATGCTGCTTCTAGTGGTAGTTTTATAGAATTATGATGCTTCTAATGGTCATTTATAGATTTGATTGTAGATTTATAGATTTTATGGTAGTAATATAGATTTTATGGTATTTTTATAGATTTGATGGTAGTTTTATAGATTTGATGTTGCTTCTAATTGTAGTTTTATAGATTTGATGGTAGTTTAATAGAATAAATAATAGTATTATAGATTTAACGGTAGTTTTTTTTATTTGTTGGTAGTTTTATAGAATTGATGGTCGTTTTATAGGTGCAATGGTAGCTTTATAGATTTGATGGTAGTTTTACAGATGTAGTGGTAGTTTATAGATTTGGCGCTGCTTCTATTGGTAGTTTTATAGATGTAATGGTAGTTTTATAGATTTAATGGTAGATTTATAGATTTGATGCTGCTTCTAATGGTAGTTATATAGATGTAATGGTAGTTTTATAGATTTGATTCTAGTTTTATATATTTGATGCTAGTTTTATAGATTTGATGGTAGTTGTATAGATATAATGGTAGTTTTATTGATTTGATGGTAGTTTAATTAATAGATTAGATGATAGTATTATAGATTTAACGGTAGTTTTTTTTATTTGTTGGTAGTTTTATAGAATTGATGGTCGTTTTATAGGTGCAATGGTAGCTTTATAGATTTGATGGTAGTTTTACAGATGTAGTGGTAGTTTTATAGATTTGACGCTGCTTCTATTGGTAGTTTTATAGATGTAATGGTAGTTTTATAGATTTAATGGTAGATTTATAGATTTGATGCTGCTTCTAATGGTAGTTTTATAGATGTAATGGTAGTTTTATAGATTTGATTCTAGTTTTATATATTTGATGCTAGTTTTATAGATTTGATGGTAGTTGTATAGATATAATGGTAGTTTTATAGATTTGATGCTGCTTCTAATGGCAGTTGTATAGATATAATGGTAGTTTTATAGATTTGGTTCTGCATCTAATGTTAGTTCTATAAATTTGATGGTAGTTTTATAGATTGATGGTAGTTTTAAAGATTTGATGGTAGTTTTATAGATTTGATGGTAGTTTTACAGATGTAATGGTAGTTTTATAGATTTAATAGTAGTTTTATAGATTTGTTGTTAGTTTTAATGATTTGATGGTAGTTTTATAGATGTTATAGTAGTTTTATAGATTTGATGGTTGTTTTAAAGATTTAATGGTAGTTTCATAAATATGATGGTGATTCAAATGGTAGTTTATAGATTTGATGCTGCTTCTAATTGTAGTTTAAGAGATTTGATGGTAGTTTTACAGATGTAATGGTAGTTTTATAGATTTCATGGTAGTTTTATAGATGAAATGGTAGTTTTAGAGATTTGTTGGTTGTTTTACAGATTTGATGCTGCTTCTAATGGTAGTTTTAAAGGTTTAATGGTAGTTTTATAGATTTGATGCTGCTTCTGATGGTAGTTTTAAAGATTTGATGCTGCTTCTAATGGTAGTATTATAGAATTATGATGCATCTAATGGTCATTTATAGATTTGATTGTAGATTTATAGATTTGATGGTAGTTTAATAGATTAGATGATAGTATTATAGATTTAACGGTAGTTTTTTTTATTTGTTGGTAGTTTTATAGAATTGATGGTCGTTTTATAGGTGCAATGGTAGCTTTATAGATTTGATGGTAGTTTTACAGATGTAGTGGTAGTTTTATAGATTTGACGCTGCTTCTATTGGTAGTTTTATAGATGTAATGGTAGTTTTATAGATTTAATGGTAGATTTATAGATTTGATGCTGCTTCTAATGGTAGTTTTATAGATGTAATGGTAGTTTTATAGATTTGATTCTAGTTTTATATATTTGATGCTAGTTTTATAGATTTGATGGTAGTTGTATAGATATAATGGTAGTTTTATAGATTTGATGCTGCTTCTAATGGCAGTTGTATAGATATAATGGTAGTTTTATAGATTTGGTTCTGCATCTAATGTTAGTTCTATAAATTTGATGGTAGTTTTATAGATTGATGGTAGTTTTAAAGATTTGATGGTAGTTTTATAGATTTGATGGTAGTTTTACAGATGTAATGGTAGTTTTATAGATTTAATAGTAGTTTTATAGATTTGTTGTTAGTTTTAATGATTTGATGGTAGTTTTATAGATGTTATAGTAGTTTTATAGATTTGATGGTTGTTTTAAAGATTTAATGGTAGTTTCATAAATATGATGGTGATTCAAATGGTAGTTTATAGATTTGATGCTGCTTCTAATTGTAGTTTAAGAGATTTGATGGTAGTTTTACAGATGTAATGGTAGTTTTATAGATTTCATGGTAGTTTTATAGATGAAATGGTAGTTTTAGAGATTTGTTGGTTGTTTTACAGATTTGATGCTGCTTCTAATGGTAGTTTTAAAGGTTTAATGGTAGTTTTATAGATTTGATGCTGCTTCTGATGGTAGTTTTAAAGATTTGATGCTGCTTCTAATGGTAGTATTATAGAATTATGATGCATCTAATGGTCATTTATAGATTTGATTGTAGATTTATAGATTTTATGGTAGTAATATAGATTTAATATTAGTTTTATAGATTTGATGGTAGATTTATAGATTTGATGCTGCTTGTAATTGTAGTTTTATAGATTTAACGGTAGTTTTATAGATTTGTTGGTAGTTTTACAGGTTTAATTGTAGTTTTATTGATTTGATGTTAGTTTTATAGATTTGATGTTAGTTTTACAGATGTAATGGTCATTTTTTCAATTTGATGGTAGTTTTATAGATTTCATGGTAGTTTTATAGATTTGATGGTAGTTTTACTGATGTAATAGTTGTTTTATAGATTTGATATTAGTTTTAAAGATTTGATGGTAATTTTATATATTTGATGCTGCTTCTAATTGTAGTTTAATATATGTAATGGTAGTTTTATAGATTTAATGGTAGTTTTATAGATTTGATGCTACTTCTGATGGTTGTTTTGTAGATGTAATGGTAGTTTTATAGATTTGATGGTAGTTTTGTAGATTTCATGGTCGTTTTATAGATTTGATGCTGCTTCTAATTGTAGTTTTATAGATTTGATGGTAGTTTTATAGATTTGATGCTGCTTCTAATTGTATTTTAATAGATTTATTCTGCTTCTAATGGTCATTTTATAGATTTGATGGTAGTTTTACAGATTTGATGGTCGTTTTGTAGATTTGATGGTAGTTTTATAGATTTGATGGTCGTTTTGTAGATTTGATGGTAGTTGTATAGATTTCATGGTAGTGTTATAGATTTGATGCTGCTTCTAATTGTAGTTTTATAGATTTGATGGTAGTTTAATAGATTAGATGATGGTTTTATAGATGTAACGGTAGTTTTATAGATTTGTTGGTAGTTTTATAGATTTGATGGTAGTTTTATAGACGCAATGTTAGTTTTATATTAGTAATGGTAGTGGAATGGATTTGATGGTAGTTTTACAGATGTAATGGTAGTTTAATAGATGTGATGGTAGTTTTATAGATTTAATGGTAGTTTTATAGATTTGATGCTGCTTCTAATGGTTGTTTTATAGATGTAATGTAGATTTATAGATTTGATGCTGCTTCTAATTGTAGTTTAATATATGTAATGGTAGTTTTATAGATTTAATGGTAGTTTTATAGATTTGATGCTACTTCTGATGGTTGTTTTGTAGATGTAATGGTAGTTTTATAGATTTGATGGTAGTTTTATAGATTTCATGGTCGTTTTATAGATTTGATGCTGCTTCTAATTGTAGTTTTATAGATTTGATGGTAGTTTTATAGATTTGATGCTGCTTCTAATTGTAGTTTAATAGATTTATTCTGCTTCTAATGGTCATTTTATAGATTTGATGGTAGTTTTACAGATTTGATGGTAGTTTTATAGATTTGATGGTCGTTTTGTAGATTTGATGGTAGTTGTATAGATTTCATGGTAGTGTTATAGATTTGATGCTGCTTCTAATTGTAGTTTTATAGATTTGATGGTAGTTTAATAGATTAGATGATGGTTTTATAGATGTAACGGTAGTTTTATAGATTTGTTGGTAGTTTTATAGATTTGATAGACGCAATGTTAGTTTTATATTAGTAATGGTAGTGGAATGGATTTGATGGTAGTTTTACAATATGTAATGGTAGTTTAATAGATGTGATGGTAGTTTTATAGATTTAATGGTAGTTTTATAGATTTGATGCTGCTTCTAATGGTTGTTTTATAGATGTAATGTAGATTTATAGATTTGATGCTGCTTCTAATTGTAGTTTTATAGATGTAATGGTAGTTTTATAGATTTAATGGTAGTTTTATAGATTTGATGCTAGTTTTATAGATTTGATTGTAGTTTTGTACATTTGATGGTGCTTCTAATGGTTGCTTATAGATTTGATGCTGCATCTAATGTTCGTTTTGTAGATTTGATGGTAGTTTAATAGATTTGATGGTAGTTTTATAGATTTAATGGTAGTTTTATATATTTGATGGTAGTTTTATAGATTGATGGTAGTTTTAATATATTTTATGGTAGTTTTACGGATATAATGGTAGTTTTATAGATATAATGGTGGTTTTCTAGATTTGATGGTAGTTTAATAGATTTAATTGTAGTTGTATAAATTTGATGGTAGTTTTATTGATTTGATGCTACTTCTAATATTGGATTTATAGATGTAATGGTAGTTTCATAGATTTAATGGTAGTTTTATATTTCATGCTGATTCTAATGGTAGTTTTAAAGATTTGATGGTAGTTTTATAGATTTGATGCTGCTTATAATGGTAGTTTTATAGATTTTATGGTAGTTTTATAGATTTGTTGTTAGTTTTAAAGATTTGATGGTAGTTTTATTGATTTGATGGTAGTTTTCTACTTTTTATGCTGCTTCTAATGGTAATCTTTAAGATTTGATGGTAGTTTTATTGATTTGATGCTGCTTATAATGGTAGTTTTATAGATTTTACAATCATTCTGATGTTAGTTTTATAGATTTGATTGTAATTTTATACATTTTATGGTCGTTTTATAGATTTAATGGTAGTTTTATAGATTTGATGGTAGTTTTATAGATTTGATGCTGCTTCTAATGGTAGTTTTACAGATTTTATGTTATTTGTATATATTTGATGGTAGTCTTATAGATTTGATGCTGCTTCTAATGGTAGTTTTGCAGATTTGGTGGTAGTTTTATAGATTTGATGGTTGTTTTTAGATTATGGTAGTTTTAAAGATGTAATGGTAGTTTTATTGATTTGATGCTGCTTCTAATGGTATTTTGTTTTAGATTTGATTGTGGTCTTTTAGATTACATGGTAGTTGTATTGATTTGATGGAAGTTTTATTGATTTGATGGTAGTTTTATAGATTTGATGGTCGTTTTATAGATTTGAGTTTGCTTCTGCAAACAGTAGTGTGTAATAAAGCTGACATTAAGCAGCGTCAATTAAGCTTGTCTTACTAGCGCTCATAATTGGAGGTTGACTACCACCACATTCTGGTCTCTCACATAACACGACACTAACACGTGTACAGTTTAGCTTGAGCCCTGAACGGACTAGTACGCTCTCTCCCTCCATCTTGTTGTTTATTCTATATTATTTAGAGTCGCCATGATAAGCGCAAAGGTTTTTTTCTTGGCCTTTTCTCACGTGACCTTGGAGCTGACATTGTGGAGTTTAGCCAATCATTGACCTGATGAAAATGGAAGACCAGGCCGCTAATAAATCAGGCTGCCTTTAAAATGACTTTACCCTAATGCTCATTCATCACAGGCCCTAATGCCATTTGTAGGCCGGGAATCGCCTGCCACACGGCAGTAAATAACAACATGGCACAGCATCCCTGGCTCTCTGCCTCGCGTCGCTGCAGCCTTCCTCTAACATCAGCATGCTATTAAAGACGCCCCTGCCTCACAATGCACTCCACTGTGCGCTGCACTGGACGAGCGAGCGAGAGAGACACACACAAATTCATACACTACACACTCTCAAACACAATGTTCCAGCCTCACATGCAGAGAACAAAGCCCTGCAGCATGCCTTTGCACCATGTAAATATACACCAAATGTATTGTAATTGTCCCATGTTGGCATACATTCTGACTGAGGTATCATATTGTCAACATCTGAGGAGCAGGAGAGAAGAAGAGAATTTAGAAGCAAACGCTTCACCTCCCATTGGGATTTGCTAAAGAAAACAGCTAGTGTTAACAAACAACACACCATCCCTTTTAATAGAGCTTCAAACACACAACAAAAAGCTCAACGCTACCAGGAAAGTAGATCGGTGCTGTAAACACAACAACGTAACCTTGCTTGATTTCTCTTTCCTTACTCTCATGTCATTGTATCGTCGCTCCCCCTTGTTTCCAGTAGGGTGAAAAAGTCATTAATTGCAGTAAAGCTCATTAGAAGGCAACATTTGTTGAGGGAGGACCGTAATACACAATAACCAATGACGATCGTTATTGCCCCCGACACTGATGAGTTCCTCGGTAAGTTTGTTTATTAATGAATTTTTATTTTTTTTTCCATGGGAGATGGGAGACGCATGACGACCCAGCCCTGCATATCCCCCCACCTTCATCCAAGCCCCCCTTCATCGTTCCCATGCACAAGCCATTGAGCTGTGGAGGGGCTCTCATTTATCAAACTTCATGGAGCAGGGGAGAGACGGGTCCTGATAATGTGCACTGCTAAAGCTGATTTTCCATGATGAATCTCGGAGCATATAAATTGGCTAATATCTGAAAACATTTACAGATACTAGAGGAATTGACTACTTGTGGGACATGATGGATGAGCCTCCTAGACACCGGCGGACAGCTCTGCAAATCTCCACGGTTGCCTAAAGCCCTCATTTGATTTTCCAATTTACTCCTTTTAAATTTATCCTCCCGCTTTAAAAATAAGACTAGAGACAGAGAGAGAGAGGGAGAGAGAGAGAGAAAAATCTGTTTTTTTCTTAAATTGTTTCTTTCCTCCTGCTATAAGTATGGTGGTGCTGTGTGGTGAGGAGCAGAGCTCCAAAAGGGGTTACTGGGGCAGAACTGATCCGCTTCCACCTGATAGCAGTGAAATGAGTGTGTGTGTGTGTGTGTGTGTGTGTGTGTGTGTGTGTGTGTGTGTGTGTGTGTGTGTGTGTGTGTGTGTGTGTGTGTGTGTGTGTGAAAGTGTGTGTGTGTGTGTGTGTGTGTGTGTGAAAGTGTGTGTGTGTGAAAGTGTGTGTGTGAAAGTGTGTGTATTAGGGCTAGGCTGGCTCTACCATACCGAGATCTCCATGGGTCAGCCCATTAGACTGCAGCAGGGTCTGACTCCAGATCCTCTGCTGAACAGGAGTAATTAGTATACTTGTCAAGCGAAGTGCCACGTGCCTGCTTACCTCACCCACAACCCCCCCCCTCCTCTGCCTCCTCCTCTCCTTACTTCTTCCTTACTAATGAAGTGCCGTGACTCTTACTATTCAAAACAAAAAGGCTGAATAGAAAGAAGGGATGAAGAGAGAGATGGAAAGAGGAGGAACTTCCTCAGTGTCCCTTTTTAATCTCCAAGTAAGCGACTGCTAAGAGGATCATTATCATCATCAATTGGCTCTGGGACACTCTCATACATACAGGTCGAAAAAGTAATATCTATGAAATTCTGAAGGTGACCAATAAAAAAAATCTATATTTTTATATTAGTGTGCATGGATGTAGGTTTGTAAAACTACATAAATACAGACATCTTCAAAACATGATGAAGAAATGTATTGGGGAAAAAGATAATTACAGGGGAATATTATTGTCTCAAAGTGCTGGTGTCTCTCTAGGAATAAAGGTGTGGCTACAACAGTATTACCTGTCCCTCCCCACCAGCCAGTCTGTCTTCATGAGATGAGAAGCATTTTGGATGTTGATGTCATATTCAATACGTGATGACACTGCTTTGAATCTATTGATTTATTTACATGCGCCACCAAATAGCCTTGCTATGGTCCTGCCTGAGTGATACTCCTTCCAATCCTTTAACAGGAAGAGGAAGGAGAAGATGAGGAAGAGGAGGAGGGGAGGTAGAGGAGGAAGAGGACAAACCACCAGTAAAACAATGAAAAGTAAAGAGAACTATTTAAGTCTGCATCGATCTGGCTGTAGTAATATGTACATATATTCCACAGTCCCAAAGGCCCCATTTCTGTGTCTCTTAAATGCAAAGGAAAGAGGGGAGAATGGGAATTTTAAAAAAGGATGGTGATAGGCAAAGGCAAGTCTCTCACCCAGTTGGGGGTAATGTCCCTTATATAGAAGTATATTGATCTTTGCAGACCGCTCGCTCTCCTGCCACACGCTCACAGTGTGTCCGGCGGGGGGGGGGGGGGGGGGGGGGGGGGGGGCAATGATGGATACGCCTGCCAATAGCCCTGAACAAACCTGTTAGCTAAATGCCAGCAAAGACAATTATACTAGCATTGTTTCATAATGGAAACACATTAAAGACGTCTAATATACACACAGAGAGATTCCAGGATTTGACCATGGAGCCTGTGTGTGCAGCGCTTCATTGCCAAAGGCCAGGCAGGTCACTGCTGAGAGGGGAGGCGAAGGAGAGAGAGAGGCTGTGTCAAATAAGTCACCCTCACACAGGTTGGCTAGCTGGCTAGCAGCAGACAACCATCTATCTGCATGGGAAAGCTGCATAGATGCTACAGCCTAACTATATTGTGCTTGAAGACAGGCTATAACTGCGTGCATGTATACATTTTGTGTAGCCAACACATCATTCAGAATTTTATGATCTATAGATTGAAAAAAATCCACATTTTCATTTTCAAATAATTTGTCTTTGTCATTACTATTTGGATTTTGTTGTTGTTGTGGCCTCAATCACAAAGCTACATATTTCATGTGCAAATAAATATTGAAATTGTTTGTCCAGACCGGTGTGGAAGAACTTAACTGGCCTGCGCAGAGCCCTGACCTCAACCCCATCGAACACCTTTGGGATGAATTGGAATGCTGACTGTGCGGCAGGCTTAATTGTCCAACATCAGTGCCTGCCCTCACTAAAAATTGTATTTAACTAGGCAAGTCAGTTAAGAACAAATTCTTATTTACAATGACTGCCTACCCCAGCCAATTGTGTGCCACCCTATGGGACTCTCAGTCACATGTGATACAGCCTGGATTTGAACCAGGGACTGTAGTGACACCTCTTAGACCGCTGCACCACTTGGGAGCCCATGCTGTTAGGGCTGAATGGAAGCCATAGTCCGGCAGCAATGTTCCAACGTTTAGTGGAAAGAAGACTGGAGGCTGTAATAGCAGCAAAGGGGGGACCAACTCCCTATTAATGCCCATGATTTTAGAATGACACGTTCGATGAGCAGGTGTCCACATACTTTTTGGTTATGTAGTGTAAGTATGTACCGAGCATTTGGGAAGTATTCAGACCCCTTCATTTTTCCCACATTTTGTTACGTTACAGCGTTATTCTAAAATGTATTAAATAGTTTTTCTTTCCATGACAGATTGACCAGGTGAATGCTATGATCCCTTGTTGATGTCACCTGTTAAATCCAAATCAGTGTAGATGAAAGAGAAGAAGACAGGTTAGAGAAGTACTTTTAAGCCTTGAGACAATTCAGAGGGTGAATGGGCAAGACAAAAGATTGAAGTGCCTTTGAACGGGGTATGGTAGTAGGTGCCAGGCGCACCGGTTCGAGTGTGTCAAAAACTGCAACGCTGCTGGGTTTTTCACACTCAACAGTTTCCCGTGTGTATAAAGAATGGTCCACCACCCAAAGGACATCCAGCCAACTTGACACAACTGTGGGAACAGTTGGAGTCAACATGGGCCAGCGTCCCTGTGGAACACTTTCGGCACCTTGTAGAGTCCATACCCTGAAGAATTGAAGCTGTTCTGAGTGCAAAAGGGGGTGCAACACAATATTAGGAAGGTGTTCCTAATGATTTGTACCCTCAGTGTATACTGTACACTAGGGATGGCTACTGTTTTTGAATATTCGAACGGACGTTAGTATTTGATCACGTGTGTGAGTATGCATTTTCAACTATGTTGGATATCTGAAAAAATGATATGATATTATTTGAAAAGTGAAATAATTTCAAATGACCCTCCCTAGTACTGTATAGCCTTCAAGAAGTTAATCTCAGATAGTTCCAGTGTGTGGGTTTTGCAGACAGTCTCCCAGGCAGCATCTCAGAGAGAGACTGCCTCTGTCTGCTGGAAGACTGCCTTGTTCAACACAATGCTCTGACTACTATTTTGAAAGGGAGCGGATAACGGTGGGTCCAAAGCAATAACAGACTTGACTTTGACAAATGGCTGTGCTGTGGAGAAGTTGAAAATAACACACATCCACTTTAATCTCTTTCTTGATTAAATTTAAGGCGCTGCGTTTTGACACCATGTGATTCACTCATAAAGCATCCCACTTGCACATGCTTTCCAGGATGCTTCAATTGAAATGATATGGGATCTCTCTCTCTCTGTGTGTGTATGTGATTTGTATGAGTGTCTGTGTAAGAGTGCGTGTGTGACATAGAGAGAAGAGAGAGAGAGAGAAAAAGAGAGAGAGTCAATGACAGAAATGAGAAGGAAATGAACACCGAACACTCATCTGAATGAATTAGGTGAGGGAAAGGATCGCAGAATCAAACAGTGGGAAAAATACCATCAAACCACACGAGAAAGTAGATATACTCCAGAAAAATAACCCTGCTAAACACGTAGGCTACAGTATGTCCTGAATGTTTTGCATTGCAGGTCGTGTTTTCCTCTGCATCAATGAAAGGGAGATTTTTTTGCAGACTGTCAGCCAGCAAAGGTAAACATTACACAGGGGGTGAAGTAGTGAAAAACGATGAAATACAGACAGCCATATTTGACCCTATCCTCAAAATAACAACGCAAATATACAGAGGTCTGGCTGTGTTGGGTTGCTGTGCTGGGTTGCTGTGTTGCGCTTGGTGGAGCAGAGATGGACGGAGAGCAATTACTGTGGTGTTCACGGCTCACTCATTTCGGTGAATATTAGGGGAGTGTGGGGTAAGTTGAGCCCTTTTTTACATTAAGCATCACTCCGTCAAGGGAAATATAGTATTCTTTCTAACAAAGATATCTACATCTAAACATCCCTTTTTCAGGACCCTGTCTTTCAAAGATAATTCGTAAAAATCCAAATAACTTCACAGATCTTCATTGTAAAGGGTTTAAACACTGTTTCCCATGCTTGTTCAATGAATTATAAACAATTAATGAACATGCACCTGTGGAACGGTCGTTAAGACACTAACAGCTTACAGACGGTAGGCAATTAAGGTCACAGTTATGAAAACTTAGGACACCAAAGTTTACTAATGTGGCCAGGGCAATAAATTGCAATGTCATTACTGTGAGATGCCTAAAACAGCGCTACAGGGAGACAGGACGGACAGCTGATCGTCCTCGCAGTGGCAGACCACGTGTAACAACACCTGCACAGGATCGGTACATCCGAACATCACAGCTGCAGGACAGGTACAGGATGGCAACCACAACTGCCTGAGTTACTCCAGGAACGCACAATCCCTCCATCAGTGCTCAGACGGTCCGCAATAGGCTGAGAGAGGCTGGACTGAGGGCTTGTAGGCCTGTTGTAAGGCAGGTCCTAAACAGACATCACCGGCAACAACGTCGCCTATGGGCACAAACCCACCGTCGCTGGACCAGACAGGA
Organism: Salmo trutta; assembly: GCF_901001165.1. Taxonomy (NCBI): domain Eukaryota; kingdom Metazoa; phylum Chordata; class Actinopteri; order Salmoniformes; family Salmonidae; genus Salmo; species Salmo trutta. Next base: position 21,643,869 of record NC_042981.1, read on the forward strand.
TTGGCAAAAAGTGCTGTTCACTGACTAGTCGCGGTTTTGTCTCTCCAGTGGTGATTGTCGGATTCGCGTTTATCGTCGAAGGAATGAGCGTTACACCGAGGCCTGTACTCTGGAGCGGGATTGATCGATTTGGAGGTGGAGAGTCCGTCATGGTCTGGGGCGGTGTGTCACAGCATGATCGGACTGAGCTTGTTGTCATTGCAGGCAATCTCAACACTGTGCGTTACAGGGAAGACATCCTCCTCCCTCATTTGGTACCCTTCCTGCAGGTTCATCCTGACATGACCCTCCAGCATGACAATGCCACCAGGCATACTGCTCGTTCTGTGCGTGATTTCCTGCAAGACAGGAATGTCAGTGTTCTGCCATGGCCAGCGAAGAGCCCGGATCTCAATCCCATTGAGCACCTGTTGGATCGGAGGGTGAGGGCTTGGGCCATTCCCCCCAGAAATGTCAGAGAACTTACAGGTGCCTTGGTGGAAGAGTGGGGTAACATCTCACAGCAAGAACTGGCAAATCTGGTGCAGTCCATGAGGAGGAGATGCACTGCAGTACTTAATGCAGCTGGTCACACCAGATACTGACTGTTACTTTTTGACCCCCCCCCCTTGGTTCAGGGACACATTATTCCATTTCTGTTAGTCACATGTCTGTGGAACTTGTTTAGTTCATGTGTCAGTTGTTGAATCTTATGTTCATACAAATATCTACGCATGTTAAATTTGATGAAAATAAACGCAGTTGACAGTGAGAGGACGTTTCTTTTTTTGCTGAATTTATTTTAGGATGTTGTGTATCACTTGAAATAATCTGAATTCATGTTTGTCCAAAAATAGTGGTCTCTCGGCACAACTTACCCTGGGAATGGGGTAAGTTGAACAGCAGGACAGGGTAAGTTAAGCCAATTACAAATGTCTGTACTGAATGAAATAATATCACAACCTTTTTAAAACCATGCATGTCTTTATTTCCCAAACATCATTTATTTTGTCTTTTAATCATTTTAAGGACCTTTAACACAGGCTTAAAGGGAAAATGAAGCATCTCCAGCACCATCCCAACGACAGCATATGTGAAAATGGAGCATTTTGTGGAAAAAAAGATTGAGGGATATAAGTGTTTCCAATAACATCCTCGGTTGTGCATTGTGATTTTAACCAATTATTAGCAGGCATTGCCTACTAAATGGTTGATGTAATTGGAAACACTTATCTTTTTACTACAAAACATAGAAACTTAACTTGGTTACCACTTTTACCATGTGGTTTTTTTCTTCACAGACTCCATGAAATGATGATCTCTCGCTAAATATTTGGTAAACTGACACATTTTGTGTGTGGTTCCCTTGAAACAAGGGTCGCTCAACTTACCCCTTTGGCTCAACTTACCCCAGTCTCCCCTACTCATCAACCCTTTACAGGCACATCCCCTGAGTTCACTTAATAGCCCATTTAATCATTCAGTTGACACTTGGAAAATAACTAAAGGATTTTTCGTTATCCAGTGGCAAATGAACTCCTGGTTCCCTCCATCCTGTTGCTCTTTGTAACGTTATTGTGGGTGCACAAGGTACGTGGACAACTGCTACTGTATGGATGGGCAAAGGAGGAGCATTATAAACTGTGCTAAAAAAAATGATCACACAGTTTGCTATTTGTGCAACTCTTCATACAATATTATTTTATTTAGTATATATACATAAGTAATATTAGTATAATTTTGAAGGATTCTAGATTATCAAATGTTTAAAAGGGTTGAATATTTCGTGACACCATTAGCATATAAGTGTTTTAAATAGGAACTAATTATGCCATTATATAAAAACAAATACATGATTGGATTTTAAAATCTATAATAACTATACACATTCCATGACTCCAGTGATGTCAAGCCATGAGAGAAAACAGACTAACCATGATGCACCCGGACTATTTTTCAAGCAGTCTTTTGGGACACTTTCTGTACATTCAAGAAAAAATATTTGTATCTATATTTTTACTCTCCCTTTGTGTCCATCAGCTGCGCTATGCAGCAACCATTTGCTTTTTCTGCCACACTTTCCCCTCAATTCCATTTCCTTAGTGGAAATGAGAGGGAGGGAGGGTGGGTGGGTGTAAGGTGGAGTAGAAGGGGGAGAGGGGGTCATCAGGGGGGTTATAAATAACACTGATGAAATGAACTAGCATTGATCTAAACAGCAGTTAAGTGGTGGGTGGTCTTCCGAGTGCTTAATTGTCAGTCATCTACCCCAGGTAGTAGCAGTGGCAGGGGCCCATCTCTCATTAAGACTGTGTGGGCTGAACAACATCAGCAGCAGCACTGTGGTGCAAGCTTCTCTCTGGAAGGGAATTAAGACTGAGAGAACGATTGAAAGAAAGGCCCTACTCACACACTTCGCCCTCCTGATCCAGAAGGAACCTGTCCACAATGACACGAGCCATGAGTGCGGGGGAGAGGTTCACTGGTGAAGGGGTTAAAAGAACAAGGGGAGAATGGATGAGTAGTATGTGTGGTAAGAGGATCTAGAGAGTTCAAATCAAAACAGAGCAGGATGGGGGGGACTCTGCTATTCTCCCTCCATAGAGAATGGCACAATTGTGAGACTTTCAAGGACATTCCCAGAATTTTGGATCATTTGGATGTGTCAAAGTTTTTTTTAAAGAAGACTCCATTGGAATAACATTGGCATGCTGGGTTGATGTCACAGATATAATGACATTTTCTAATGGCGCTAAATTGCAGTAGGCCTATATTGTCCTGTTTTACACCCTTGACCCAAATTTTGACAGCAGGCTTCAAATCATTTTGTTTTTTGCAAACCTTCTGTCGACCTAACATTTCCTTAATAAGCAACAATACGCCCAACCAACCTAGAGACAGAGCTTTAACCATATGAGGATTACCAAGGTGAAAAAACAGGACACACCAGAGGGACTGGAGCTAGTAACTACAGTACAATGCCTAATATCACAGGCACTGGAAGAGGAAGAGTGGCGGACCTATGGCAGAGGCAGTCTGAAGGGAAGGAAAGGAAAACACCTTGAGAAGTGAGAAGGCCGCAGTAGGATGGAGATCAAGGGTAAGCCTGACAGGTAGAGGAACTCTAATGACTAATTTGGAGGCATGATTACCAGTGTGAATCTGGCCCTGACAACAAGCCCACCAGCCCACTCCCTCATTCCATCTCGCTAGTTATTTTGTTCAGTAGCCCCATATTCTGTATTACTCTGGGAGGGTCAAGACAGGTTAGGTATAAGGACAGGTGCACCAACTGATTATCTGTCGTGGAGGCTAAAGAAAAAAACTTCTACAAACAGGCACCTTGAAATGCAATGATTTGAGGAAAGAAAGGTGTTTTCTTTTCTTATTCACACAGAGTGTAACAAAATGTTAGGAAATGAATAGAAAAACAAGCAGTATGGACAAAAGTTAATACTGCACAATATCAAAATGGAAAACACCTGAAATGATAAACTACCTAATAACAAGACACCCTGATGAAGGCGTTAGCTGATATGCGCTAGTGTATTTTAATTTTTTATTTATTTTATTTATTTCACCTTTATTTAACCAGGTAGGCAAGTTGAGAACAAGTTCTCATTTACAATTGCGACCTGGCCAAGATAAAGCAAAGCAGTTCGACAACATACAACAACACAGAGTTACACATGGAGTAAAACAACATACAATCAATGATGCAGTAGAAAAAAAAATAAGACTATATACAATGTGAGCAAATGATGTGAGATAAGGGAGGTAAAGGCAAAAAAATGCCATGGTGGCAAAGTAAATAAAGTATAGCAAGAAAAACACTGGAATGGTAGATTTGTAGTTTGAAGAAAGTTCAACGTTCAAATATAAATAATATGGTGCAAAGGAGCAAAATAAATAAAATAAATAATAATGACTTAACCCACACATTAAAGACTTTTTAACTTTCAAACCCACAAACCCAAGTGCCTGGATTTGGATTTTTTTATGCCACTTAGCATACATTTGTGGTTATAATTTTTATTTTTGCTTTTCAATACCTAATAACACCATTGCCTCAGTAATACACAAAGATGGCTAGTTAAATGTGTGCCATTTTCAATGACTTCTTTAGGAAACCGAATGTTCTTACCGCCTGGGAACATTTTTCTCTCGTTAGCGTAATTGGGGACCAAAAGTGAATGCCCTCAGCTTGTAGTGAGATTGTAGTGTTTCATCTGTGTGATCCTTCCTGGTGGTGTTGGAAGCAGAGAGAGAGAGAGAGAGAGAGTACTCCACTCTGCACGAAGAATTGAACCATCGCCGGTAGTATTTGTTAACATCTCCATAATTCTGCATACAAAAGGCTTAAGACCAAACATGTCTATAATTATAACAGAGGTTAGGAGACAACCAAATCTTTATTAGTGAGGGAGCTTCTTAGTCTGTGTAGCCTACAGGTCTCTCTCCAAATCGCTCTCTCTTCCCCCTCTTTCTCTTTCGCCATCTCTTCCCCTCTTCCAAGATTGATCCCTCTCTTCCATCCACATAAACCCTGGGATAACAAGAGAGGGTTGCATCCCCAGTAACCCACATCAGCTCTGACACATGAAAAATTGCAACATTACCCACGCTGGCCCAGCTTGCATAAGGACCAGCTGATTAGTTCAGGTACTTGCATCTCCCTAATTTTCATATTAATCATCAGTCCATCTCCCTGCTTCTCAAATCACAGCACTTCATGACTTTAACATGTGACTAAGATTCACAGGCCCTTGAATGCCTGCTGAAAAGAATTACAGTTATAAAGAAACTCTCCATTCTTGGTTTTATTAGCCTGATGCTAAAGGGTGTTACACTCACAGACAGCCTAATGCAGTCTAATGCCTGTAGCCTAAAGCTTGTACAAAAAACAACAACTTTTAAATGTAAAAATATTTCACGTGGAAAAATAATAGTTCATCAATGTTAATCATTTCCCCCTGTAGGAGATATAATGTCACATAAATGGCTGAGACTACATCAATTAGCTGTCTGCAAGAGCATGTGCTTGGTTTAAATGTTAAGTAGTGTATTAAAATGACAGTTAAATGGTTCATAGACAGTTATCTTCGAGTTTAATCATTTGAAAAAAAATCATATGTCAATTAAATGGAGAATGAATAATGACAGTTAGCTTTGAGGTGCCCCTGATGCATGTGAACTATTCAGATTTTTCTATTTCGAAAAATAAGCATGGAATCTCACTGCTTGGTTTTAAGGGGCTGCAGTAAACATTTTGAAAGTCATTTAAAAAGATTAAAGAGGACACACACGACCCCAGGACACACACGACCCCAGGACACACACGACCCCAGGACACACACGACCCCAGGACACACACGACCCCAGGACACACACGACCCCAGAACACACACGACCCAAGGACACACACGACCCCAGGACACACACGACCCCAGGACACACACGACCCCAGGACACACACGACCCCAGGACACACACGACCCCAGGACAACAGAAAGAGGTGTGAGTGAACCAAATAAATAAATGTGTTTAGTCATACTTTTTTAGCCTTCCAGCTTAAAAAAGCCTATGCTTTGAAATTGAATAGGTCACGCACGGAGAAAAAATGTAGATATGTAAGGTTTAGTGATAGGCTACATTTTATTTAAAAATTACATTACCTAGATACCTATGGCTGCACCAACCCATGTGAACAGAGATGATCATTATTGGAAGGGGATATTAAAACCTAATCTCTGCTAGTATCTGGGTAAACATCTATTTCCAGGCTTTCTGTTTCAACGAGTCCGTTAGCTCCATTTCCCCCATGGAACAGTACTAAGGATGTGGAGGGTGTGAAAGGAGCTACCCTAATAGCATAGCATCTTACAGCTACTGTACCACACACCTTTTCACTACCCATTAAACCTTGAGACTAACACAATGTTAATTGTTAATTTGCTGACTGGCTGCAATGCACAGGAAACACCAGCTAGCGCAAAGCACATTCATTCTTATTAATGTGATATGTCGGAGCTTGGCCGTGTGCAACAATTTAATACTCACAGCACCAAGCAAGTTTTTAATACAAACACCCAGCGCTCTCACACACTGAAACAACAAAAAAATCCTCACAGTAACCTAGGCTAGTTTCTGAACACTGTCGTTTGACCTGACAGGTAGATGTTCAATTAGCTTTACATATTTTGAGTAGTGTGAAAATGTATATTATTCCAAACCCCAAACATGAAGCCTTAGAGTTGCGTATTTCTTTCTGTGGTGTAATTGGGAAGTGTGGTGCCTGATTAAAACAATATTGTGATGAATGGAAGAGTGAACCAATGCCCTGCCTGCACCTCACCTATCTGAAGATTGAAGTAACTGTGGCAGTTTTGAATGTCAATTATAAAATGGACATAATAAAGTTGTGATAAAACAAACTATTTTCACATCTGTCTTAAATGGGTTAAGGACTAAATACCAATTATAATTGGTCCATAGACCTGACCATTTGTCAAATTTCCATAATCCCTAACAGACAGGGAAAAACAATTATTTGAAACGCATTCAGGGTTATTCAGGGGATAATTATGTTTGGACCTAGATTTGGTGCAAACTTGCTTGTGTGCACTTCAAATGGAAAATAAAAGTACAAATAAAGTGTGTTGGGGTGGTAGAGAAAGAGAGAAATAGAGGTTATATGCTATTACCTCATTGACCAACTCCAACAAGGCTTCACTCACGTACCTTCATTATAACAAAGAAACAACAGACAGCACTGAAAAAAAGAACAGCCCACAAAGGCAGACGGAAGGGGAGAGGGGACAAGACCAGGCCAGCCAAGACATGTTAATGTCCCTGATGACTTTGGCCTCAGTGGCATATGGCAGGCTTGCTGTGGTTAAAACGGTAGTGCTTGGAAGACTCAGATTTCTTTAAAGCCAGACAAGCATGATAGTTAGTTAGTTAACACCCCAGACTGCCCAAAAAAACATTTTTTCCCCTTGCAACTGAAATCACCAAAGCTCCCTCAGATCTAACCCAGATCATCAGAGGTTTGTTGTTATGTAAGTGGATTAGAAGTGCATTATCCTGGCCTCATTTCCAACAGCACAATAAACTAGATAAAGGCCAATTGTGATATGCAAAGAAGCTTTTTCTGACCCCCCTTCAGCCTGTCTTTTATAGTTTTTTCTTATTTGTTTAACATTTAATAGAATTAGGGATAATCAGCCAATCAAAAGCCTGTGTGAGGTAAATGTCCAACTGCCGTTTTGCCTTTTCTTCAGGGGAGGAATGAGAGCCTGTGTGATAGGAAAGGCTCAGCAGGTGCCTGTGGATGTCTGGAATGAATCCTGAAGGTGGTGATTTTTGTGGAGGAGATTATATCTGTCATGGAGGCCCTGTCTACTTCCAATCGCGCGACTTGAATGATTCCCTTCATGAGAGAGAGGAGAGAGGGGGTGAAAGAGTGAGGGAAGGGGGGGGAGTGGGAGAAAGCAGGGCCATACTTTGGTAGTAGCTTCAATGATGTCCAGGGTATGATGCATTGATATGGTTCTTTTGGTTATTTTCTGGAACAAAGAGTACACAATGTTATTAATATTAAATGCATTACATTTTATTTTTGTGATGGAACAATTATTAATAGTAACATTTGAATAAACATGCTTGCAAGAAAGACATTATATACATGCTTCAGCTGATATCCATATGGTAAACTTGCTATCCATGCAATGCAATACAAAGACAAAAAACATATAGCTTTTCTTTCCACGAATCAAAAGAACAGAATCACTCAGCCTTGGGGGCTCTATGGTATTGTGTATGAACAGGCTATGAGAGAGGGGTCATAGTAATTGAATCTCAATAAGTTTGCCCTGGGTCTCACAGCGAGTCAAGGCAAGGCCTCGATCAAACAGCAACCTATTCCGCAGCCTGCCAACCCAACATAACGCATTTCCATCATGCAATTTGAACCCATCTTAACCAGGGGGATAGGAGAGAAAGAGCATTGCTTAAAAAATGACTTATTTAAAAACTACTACACCAAAAAATGTAATTCCCTGGAGATGGGCGGCGTGACTGACATCTGTCAGGGGGATGATAAATGACTCCATTTTCTGCCTGTGCTGCCTTCTGCCACTCGCGGCAGCGGTCATTTATCATCATCCCCTGTCAGCTGTGGAAAGCGGCAGTGACAGTGCGAGTCAGCAAACATTTAGCACACGCAGCCGCACTACACAGGGAAATTATTATTGTCAGAATAATAATGGTTTAGCATAATTTATTACAGGTCCACCAAATAAGCAGCGGCTAGATGTTATTAGACAGATGGATGGGAAGGCTTGGCAGACATCCACCGAGACTCAGGCAAGCAGGGCCCTCCACGTGAAAGAGCGGACAACGAGGGAGGGGGCATCCTCCAAACCAATCAGAGTGCTGGCAGTTCAATTACAAAGATATAAAGGGACATTCATCATTCAATTAGGCACCTGTCAGGGCTCACAAAGGTAGAAACCGTCTAACCTGGTACTCCAGGGAGAAGATGCTCAGAAGAGTGGACTGCGAGTGACTGGAACAAATAAAAGAAGGACGAAGTTAATTACCAGAGTGCATTGCACAGAGACAAAGGGAGCGAGAGAGTAGCTTCAAAGCCAGGGCCGGCTCGGCTGCCCTGTAATCTAAAAGAACATGAAAACAAGTGTGGCAAAGTTGTTCCAGATGAACACCTCGGACAAAGGATTCCTGCAGAGATGGTCCAGCAGCAGGGAGAGAGGCGAGGAGGGGCAGGTTGGTGTGTGTGGCATGAGATGAGAGAAAATATAGTCTAGCTGGTGATTTTTGTTTTTTTATTGCTCACAAAATCTTTTCCTGCCCCTCGAACACAGACACAATAGACCAGTCCATCGTCGTATCGTCGTTGTTATTTTGACTGTATCCTGGTGGTGTAGAAAACCGCTGAGACAGTATTATTAGCTTGTAACCAAGCTCAAAGGCACAAACATGAGGGAGAAACAAAGCAAATCCATGTAAATAATTGATGGGGTTCAATTCCATTAGCAGTACAGGGAACACAGTGCCCAGTGGCAACATACTGAAACACATTTTGTTAGCGATTAGGGAGCCCTCATTCTTTCTAATTCCAAAAGGGGTGGGTGTGGGGGGTGTAGGCAGGGGGTGTTTGGGGTGGCAGAAAGTTTGCCTCACTGTCAGTGCTGGCATATGGGACGTTCTGGAACATTCCCAGTGCAACTGATGTGCTTTGAAAATGGAATCTTCACGGCAGGAAGCAGGGACTCCCAGGAGTCGGTCAGTTCCATGGATTGCCATAAGCTACATTCATCTCCAACTCCAGTCAATGTCAAACACCTGGCAGTGGGGGAAAACCTGGTGCTCCGACGGGGATTCACAGCCGCTCCGATGCTACTCTTCTCTCCCACCCACCTAAACCTCCTCCCTTTGAATTAAAAATATTTAAAGCAGTGACAGATTTTTTTCCTAATTGGACGGTACAAACTTCCCCCCAAACATCATGCACGTACAGTACACACACACACCAACTGCAGAGAGCAGTGGTCTCCTGAGATTTTGTGTCTCCATATACTGCTCTCAGTACATTTCATTGTTAAATTTTATGGATTTTTCTTTACAAGTCACCTGAGAATGGTATGTAAATACTGACTAGAAGCCCTAGTTTCCTAGCTGCATTGAAATATTGAGTCCATATAGCCCTCTGCCATCAATCACTGCAGACCATGAAATGACCACATGTGACATGTAAACAAAGCCGGAGGAATCGGAGGCATTGATAAAAGGACTACAGCACTGGAATAGTTTAGTAGTTTATGATGACTACAGGCCTAAACCCTGCAAAAGCCTCAGTGTTAACTTCTCCAGATGTCAGTTGTAAACAGTTTTACCACTGTGGCTAATGCTAGTGTCTAGTGTTTAATGTTACTGTCATGTGGACAACCATCAACTACTATTTCTCAAACTGTTTCAAGTCAAGAAAGAAAGAAAGTAACATAAAAAAATTAAAAAAGGTCTCGGAGAGAAAACACGGCGGCGGCCCCGACGTTAATTCACAATGATACGTAGGGACCAACGGGCCACTGCAATTAAGTGGGCCATTAAACGGTCTCCTGTCAACATGTGGACACTTAGGGAAAAGAAAATATAACTCTTCCCCACCTTGCACCTGAGCATTTCAACAACATTACAGCACTATTCTCTGAGCGGGAAAACCTCTTTCCCTCTGCTGAAACAGACATCTGTTAGGTTTTAAATGGATTACTCTTTATAATGAGCGTGATTACTGCCTAATTGCTACATTTTTACCCTGTTAAGTTTAAAGGGACACAAACTGCTCTTAATATCTGTGAAAGCATATGTTCCAAACAACGCGGTTAAGAATGTTTGTTTTTTGTTTTTCGCTTCTGTCTGCGATGCTTTAATCCCACCTGGAAATCCAGTGAAAACACTGAACAGAAGAAAAAAAACATTTTGTTCCATTCTTCCAAGTTACAAAAGCTGGACATGGAGAGACAAATTACAAGATGGAGAGCAGGGAGCTTGAGCACTCCATAACTGGACACAAACCAAGGCTTGTCCTGGGTTTACAGAGTCTGTCAAGGTTTTACACTGAAGCAATCCCCCTATCCATTGAATAGACATTAATAGTAAGTTATTGCACGCTTTACATTAATGTATATTCAACCTGTGCCCTCCTGGGTGCACTACGCTCAATTCATGCAAAAAAAAACATAGAGCCAAGAGTATAGCCTTCCAATAGAGGTCTGATCTCCCAGCCCACTCAACAGTAGCATTACATTCCCATTTCCACATTCATTCACCACTCTCTCTGCTTCATAATAAGAGGATTTCTGACTCTTTTGTAAACACAGTAATTTCACAACAAAACAAAACCCAACTGAACCAGATTTTATTTCCTTTTTGAGTGGAAAGTTATTAAGACTCCAATATGTGTGTGCACCCATTCAATGCATCCTAATGCAGGCTAAGATTAATAATCCTATTCTAGATAAGAGGTGCATGGCGACAGGAGATAACAATAACTATGCACATTAGTGTACTATATTACCTCATATTTCATGCATCAGTGTGTAGCTAGTAAACAAATCAACAAAAGGTAACAAACAGGATAAGGTAAATAAGACAAGGAGGAATTTATCTGCAGATCAAATTAATTCTTTCCCATGGAAGACCTGGGGTAATTCACAATGTCCAGTGCCTGGGATGACCATCGTGACCATATCATCCTGATACTGATGCTATGTCAATCTGAAGAGTTAACCCTTGCATTGTGTGAGGTGAGAGAGCCAGTGACCCAGATACTGACCAACTGAGTCAACATTTGGTCAGACTTGCTGCAGGAGACATTTGGGTTGTATTATGACTGTTGTATTATCTAGCCAATATGATAACTGTCACGGCTGTCAGAATGATCGGACCAAAATGCAGCGTGTTCGTAGTTCCACATATTTTATTTATTGTGAAACTAAAATGCAAAGACACTAAATACTTGAAACACAAAAAACAACAAACCATGACGCAGAGAGGAAAACACACTACTCAAAATATAATCACCCATAAACACAGGTGGGACAAACATCAACATAAATATGACCTCCAATTAGAGGTAACGAGGATCAGCTGCCTCCAATTGGAGATCAACCCAAACAACACCAACATAGAAATACAAAACTAGAAACTGAACATAGAAATACAAAAACCGACAAACACCCCCTGTCATGCCCTGACCTACTCTACCATAGAAAAGAACAACTTACTATGGTCAGGACGTGACAATAACAGTATGTAAATATATGTAAAATATTGGCAAACTTTACTTGACACCCAGCATCAAAACACATTATGGCACGGTCATAAACATGTCATAATATGTCATAACAGCTAACTTAACTTATCATAACCATAATCATAATATGGCCATAACACTGTCATGACCCCTATATTTACACCTGTTGTGACATGTTTTGCTTTATTTTATGGATGGTTATGACACCTACATAAGAATTTCAAAACATTCAAATTTATTTTTTCCCTGTCAAGAAGTTTCATTTTGTTTGGAAGTTTGTTTCTTAAGTCCTTTGTTGTTGTAATGAATTCTTTACAGTCATGTTTCTTTCATCGTATTTTAATTAACTTTGACACTTAATGGCTAACGTGCAATCATTGGATGATCTATGATTAACACTATCCTACCAACGGGACATTCAAAACTGTAATATCTTATGTTTCACCGAGACGTGGCTGAACGACGACACAGATAATATAGAGCTAGCTGGCTTCTCCGTGCATTGGCAGGACAGGGTAGCTACGTCTGGTAAGACGAGAGGACGGGTTGTGTGTCTATTTGTCAATAACTGCTGGTGCGCGATATCTAATATTAAGGAAGTCTCGAGATTTTGTTCGCCTGAGGTAAAGTATGTCATGATAAGCTGTAGACCACACTATTTACCAAGAGAGTTTTCTTCTATATTTTTCATAGCTGTCTATTTACCACCACAAACTTATGCTGTCACTAAGATCGCACTCAATGCTCTGTATACGGCCATAAGCAAACAAGAAAATGCTCATCCAGAAGCAGTGCTCCTTGTGGCCGGAGACTTTAATGCAGGCAAACTTAAATCTGTTTTACCTAATTTCTACCAGCATGTCACATATGCAACCGGAGGAAAAAAAACTCTCGACCATCTTAACTCCACACACAGAGAAGCATACAAAGCTCTCCCACGCCCTCCATTTGGCAAATCTGACCATAATTCTATCCTCCTGATTTCTGCTTACAAGAAAAAACTAAAGCTAGAAGTACCAGTGACTCACTCAATACGGAAGTGGTCAGATGACGCGGATGCTACACTACAGGACTGTTTTGCTTGCACCGTTGGAATATGTTCCGGGATTCATCCAATGGCATTGAGGAGTATACCACCTCAGTCACCAGCTTCATCAATAAGTGCATCGACGACGTCATCCCCACAGTGACCGTATGTACATTTCTCAACTAGAAGCCATGGATTACAGGCAACGTCCGCACCGAGCTAAAGGCTAGAGCTGCCGCTTTCATGGAGTTGGACACTAATCCGGATGCTTACAAGAAATCCCGCTATGCCTCAGACGAACCATCAAACAGGCAAAGAGACAATACAGGACTAAGATTGAATCCTACTACACCGGCTTGAAAAATACAACAAAAGCTTGAAAAATATTAAGCACTACAAAAGGGAAACCCAGTCGCGAGCTTCCCAGTGACGTGAGCCTACCAGACGAGCTAAATGCCTTTTATGTTCGCTTCGAGGCAAGCAACACTGAACCATGCATGAGAGCATCAGCTGTTCCATACGACTGCTCTCCGTAGCCGATGTGAGCAAGATGGATTATCAGGATGTGTCCTCAAAGCATTTTCAACCTCTCCCTGACCGAGTCTGTTATACCTAAGGTTTCAAACAGACCACCATAGTCCCTGTGACCAAGAAAGCAAAGGTAACACGCCTAAATGATTACTGCCATGTAGCACTTACGTTGGTAGCCATGAAGTGCTTTGAAAGGCTGGTCATGGCTCACATCAACACCATCATGCCGTAAATCTTAGACCCACGCCAATTTGTATACCGCCCAACAGATTCACAGATGACTCAATCTCAATCGTACTCCACAGTGCCCTTTGCCACCTGGAGAAAAGGAACATACATGTGAGAATGCTGTTTATTGACTACAGCTCAGCGTTCAACACCATAGTGCCCACAAAGCTCATCACTAAGCTAAGGACCCTGGGACTAAACACCTCCCTCTGCAACTGGATCTTGGACTTCCTGACGGGCCGCCCCCAGGTGGTAAGGGTAGGCAACAACACATCTGCCACGCTGATCCTCCATACTGGGGCCCCTCAGGGGTGCGTGCTTAGTCCCCTCCTGTACTCCCTGTTCACCCACAACTGTGTGGCCAAGCACAACTCCAACACCATCATTAGGTTTATGAGACAGCCTATAGGGAGGTCAGAGACCTAGCAGTGTGGTGCCAGTACAACAATCTCTCCCTCAACGTGAGCAAAACAAAGGAGCTGATTGTGGACTATAGGAAAAGGATGGCCGAACAGTCCCCCAGTAACATCAACGAGGCTAAAATGGAGCGGGTCGAGAGTTTCAAGTTCCTTGGTGTCCACATCACCAACGATCTATCATGGTCCAAATACAATCAGGAGACTGAAAAGATTTGGCATGGGTCCCCAGATCCTCAAAAAGTTATACAGCTGCAACATTGAGAGCATCCTCACCGCCTGGTATGGCAACTGCTCGGCATCTGACCGTAAGGCGCTACAGAGGGTAGTGCGTACGGCCCAGTACATCACTGGGGCCAAGCTTCCTGTCAGAGGAAGGCCCAAAAATTGTCAAAAACTCCAGTCACCCAAGTCATATTAGAATGTTCTCTCTAATACCGCACGGCAAGTGGTACCGGAGCGCCAAGTCTAGGACCAAAAGGCTCCTTAACAGCTTCCACCCCCAAGCCGTAAGACTACTGAACAATTCATCAAATTGCCACAAGGACTATTTACGTTGACCATCCCCCCCTCTGTTTTTACACTGCTGCTACACACTGTTTGTTATCTAAGCATAGTCACTTTACAAATGACCTCGACTAACCTGTACCCCTGCACATTGACTCGGCACCAGTACCCCCTGTATATGGCCTCGTCATTGTTATGTCATTTTCTTGTGTTACTTTTTGATTAGATTTTTTAAACTTTAGTTTATTTAGTAAATATTTTCTTAACTATTTCTTGAACTGCATTGTTGGTTAAGGGCCTGTAAGTAAGCATTTCACTGTTGTAATCGGCGCATGTGAAGCATTATGACCATCCTGTGTCACTTTACTTAGACTATGAAAATGCACTTTATGACACTGTCAAGAAGCATTATGACCATCATAATCATATAAGCCAGATAGGCCTATCACGTTAATGCCCTTATGTCAGTCATCAGTAAAAAAAGAGGGTGTCTAACCCTGCTCCTGAAATCTGCTCCTGTATTCATTCCCTTCATTAGTAACAGAGCATCTGGGTAGGTGCATGTCTGACGTCAATGTGTGCGCAATTACAATGATCATTTAATATGGTTAATGTCAGGCATTTTTATATAACAAACATACTGTTGACAAGCTAAGGTGTAATGGAATGATTTGCCTTGTGTGGTAGGTTTTGTGGGTTTTGATACTTATGCCGGTGTCATAACCAGCCATAAAATAATGCAATATGTCACAACAGGTCCAAATATGTCATGACAGTGTTATGACCTTATGACAGGTTATGACAAGTTATGTCAGCTATTACGACATTATGCCATGGTTATGACTGTGTCATAATGTGTTATGAAGCCGAGTGTGAAGTAAAGTGTTACCAAATAATGCATATATGATCTATATAATCTACTTTGGCCTATTCATAGCTATCTTAAAATTGTTTGCAACTTGAGTGTTTTAGGAAAAACATGTCATTATGAAGTTGCAAAGGGTCAAATTGCCACACATACAATGACCTTTCTACAAAATGAAAACAGAATCCAATCCTTCCCAGCGGCCTCGAATTGTGAACGTGGAAAGACAGAAGGTTAGGAAACAGAAGAGTGGTTAGGGAATCATTCTCTCTCTGTGTAATTACCCTTACCCAGCCCCACAACCCTAGACAGCCACATTAATATGCATGGAGCCCAAAATAGTAGGGCCTCAGATTTGAATAAAACAATTAGGACGTTCACTTTGTTACTACGCTGCTAGGACAGTCTGTTCACTTCTAGAATTCACCATGGGATATATTACATATCGCCATGTGTTTAACACTTTAAGCCTGTTCGGAGTAAGACACTGAAGAGTATATTGGATTGTAAATAACAAATTGAGTCCGTGTACATGTATACTGGTTCTTGATGGCATATGTTATCAATGCTGTATGGTCCCCCAACCCCCTCGAGGATGAAACTAGTCCCACCCGGTTTCTCTTATGAAATCATTTTAATGTGAATAGGGTTCCTTTTTTCCTTCTTTAGTTGTCCAAAAATGCACCATCATAATGCTACCATTGAAAAGGCAGAAGTGCTTTTTAATCACAAACAATAAAAACGACCAACGGTGAATAGATTACCACCAGATTGTCTCACTAGCTAATTAATTGAGGGGCTATACTACAAGCTATCAATTATTCTCAGAATCTTCCTATTTACAAATAATGAATTATAAACAATAGCAGTAATTTCCCTAATGAAAGCCACCTGGCTAATGGCGTGGGTATCATATGCTGCGACAGTACTTAGCATTTGGAGGATCTATATGTAGAGAGCAGTGTGTGTCGTGACTCTTCAGGGCACGAAGCTCACTGAGGCATAGCACATTTCCTACTAATGACTCCAACGTTTGGGGGGGTGAAAACGAAAAGGAAAGTCAGTATGAGTGTCGGTGTCAGCATTTTAATGGTTGACAGTTTATCCAGGTCTGATTAAGCTACTGTACCTTCATCTGCTATACAGTTGGTCTAGCTAAGTGTTGATATTACGACCTTCTCTCAGTGATATGGCCGAGAGTGGAATGTCTAAAAACAATTAACAGCCCATTATCTGATCCATATGTTTTAAATATTTAGTTATCCCTGTGAAAATAGATTGAATATATGAGTATAGCATAATTCTGAAATGTTATTTCAAACACATTATCATTCCCTTAAACTGATCTATTTTGTACTGAAAGGAATATAGCTGGATGTGCTTTGGTTAAATACTCTGCATATGCAAATCCCTCTAATGACACATGCTGATAAGAGGCCTAACATATGTTGCTTACCAAAGTCTACCATCATCAGCAAGACAGAATCGGGGAGGGGGGGTGTAGTTCTTAATGTATAACTGTGATACATTTACACAAAACACAAAAACAAATAGATATCTCCGAGTAATAGCATTCCAAACAAATAGTTGTTAACTGAACAAAAATATTTACCATGAAATCTTTTTTTCTTCATTACAATTGCCCTATCTAGAATGGGAATGTGCATGTAAAGAGTCACGACACCAACTTAACCAAAATGTAATCTTGTTAACAGAAATGTGTTCCTTTCCTTGTGAAGACATCTTCAAGGTTACCACGTACACACATAAATCACCATTGTGGTTACATTGTGGCAAATGCTCCTTAAAAGCAATGAAGAGCAATGAACAAAGACCTATATTGAAAACCAAGTCAAATATTTCATTGACAGGAGAACAATAATATTCTAATCTGTGGCTTCAGAGTGATTGAGATTAGAACCCCCAGGAATGAACCACAACTCTCATCAGCACCAGGGAGGATCAAACTAGGACAGGATCTCCCTCCCTCCTTCCCTCCCAGGAAGCCATAGCCCACTGCAGCTCCCTTCGGAGTAGTGTGACTGTGTCGACAGAGATGGCTTTAACAGAAGCACACAACAGGGTATCTCTCTAGAGCTGTCCTGAAATAGGAATATATTACCCCACTCACTTCATTATTATCATCTTTTAAATCAAGTGTCTTCAGAGGTGTCCAATATGTCAGGGCTTTCATGTAACTGTGGTAAAAATAGTGTCCCATAAGACCATCACAGACATAATTATGAATAGTCATGAAAGGTAGCGGCCTCTCCATATGTGTTTCGTGACAAACTACGTTCCAGCTATTATGGCGCGTTACTATTGTTACAGTGCAATTATTATCATAGCTGTCTTTGAAAACTCGTGGACATTTTTTTGAAACGAGACCTTGGTTGTCCATCATATACAGCAAGGGTCATCTGGTCTGGCAAGAAAACAAATTACGCTGACCAACTGCCTGCCTACTCCCTTACGCCACCATTCTGGGCAATTTGTTCCATTCTCCTTTTTGCAATTGATCCCAGTATGCAAACAGATCCTGAGGCTACAGCTGCCCAGCTGTACTGTACACTGCACTACATATGTCTTCCCCCGTGTGTGTCCTGTGTGTTGTTTATCATCTTTGAAAGTCATGCCCATTTTATTGGAGAAATTTGTCAGAGTTTGCTATAGAAATCAGTGAATGTTGTCCACTTTCATTTATTTTTAAACTCCTAATCTTTACTTATTAATAAGTGACTTCCACAATACAGAAAATTACTGAAAATTAACTAGTGTCCTGCTATCATTGACAACACATTCCGGCAATTGGAAGCAGCTTATTGGAGTACTTTTTAGCCCAATGAGGCGATACATTACAATTTGGGGAGCTTGCTGAAGCCAGAGTAGGACATCCCTGTGAGGAAGCATATTATTCCACCGCTTCCTAATCAACTAATTGATCACATCTATTATTCATGAGTTCCTCAGCCTGACATCAAGTTGTAAACTCAGCATAGTCTCACTGCTCCTTCCCTCGTTTCCTCCCTCCATTCTTTCTGATTACATAAACCTGTCCAGTTCTGTGATTAGTCCTCCCAGCCAGCAACAGCATCCCAGCCTGCTCCAGACAGCACTCCTACTGAATGGGTGGTTTTCACCCATAAGCCCTAGCTGCCAGCTTGTGTTTAGGTCTGAGCTGAGAGCCAGAGGCATGTGGAGTGGTCATCCAGGCCACAGGAGGCTGTTAGGCTAGCCCTCAATACTGACCTGTCTTGCAGCCTCTGGGCTAGACCCAGCCCTGGCTAAGGTCATCCCCACATCCAGGCTCAGACACCCCCAGTTAAAATCCAATGGTACAGTAGGACACATTCTTGGGGTACAGTGAAAACACTATTCAGATTAACAAAATAATGGTACAATGAAATCTTGCCTAAATAAACTACATTTTACGGTAAAAGTGAAAAGAAAGATGTGATTCTAAGTTCTTCCAAGTGTTTGAGTTTTCAGAGATATTTAGCAACGAATGTTTTCGTTTTTCTGTTGCTATGTGTGTTAGTGTGAACTATTCTGTTCCAAGATATGCAGTAGTTTAATTAGCTAGCCTAGTCTCAAGTCTCCAAATGTTTGAAGTGAAAATCACCCACAGAGCTCTCAACAATGACTTCAATACATTCAATAAACAGTATAAAGACATGGCACATATTTTGCTAAATAAACTTTAAACTGAAAATAGGGCAAAACATGGAAAAGGAAATAAACAGGACAACTTTTGTCAACAATTCGACCAAAAACAACATGATTTTCCATCCTCTTTGTGCAAAGCTGAAAATGTTAAATCAGCACGAGCACAGAAGTTAGTTAAAGAATAATGTGACATCCTTGGGATTAACTGGCATGTAATAGAGAGAAATACCATAGCCGCAATAAATAATCAATGAGCAAGTCCCACAGCTTCCTCCTCAGCCTGAATACTACCATCAAAAACAAAGTGTCTCTAGCCAAGAAATCACCATATCAATGGCACATGCCACAACAACGCTTTCCTCCCCAGATCACGCTAGATAAACCCCAAATAACAGAGAAATTAACAAATGCTTGACATTTGCTCAACATCCATTATTCTGACACTTCTTCAGAATTTCAAAAGGCTGAACGCATGCTTAATCAACATTCATATTCCCCCAGCACCATATTGCAGCCCGCCTCACTGCTGATGAAAACGGCACATTAGGGCCTGATTCGAAAACGTTCAGGGACTACGGGCCGGGGGACTACTGTGTGTTTGTGTTGGTGGGTGAACTTCACACTTTTTCATTTTAAACGTATCCAAAACAAAAGCATCTGCCGCATTCTTTTCCCCCACATCACACACCCATCCACACCCTTCTCTAACTCAGAGGAGCCATGCAGAATGAGCTGAACGGGGTGTTAAAGAGGGGAGTAATCATTACATCCAAATTCATTCATAAGGTAGCACAGAGGGCCAGAGGAGTCCCCTCCACACTCTCTCTCTCCCCCGCCCTCTCCCTGGGGACAAAGAGAGTGGAGGGACAGTGGTCCCCTCTGGACTGGGGGAAGCCAGGCAAGGCCTCAGAGCAGCAGCCCATAATTTCCAATTCTAATATGTTGTTGAGAGAAAGGCCTGATGTCACATTGGCTGTGTTGAGCCCTCTCCCGCCCCCGCGCTGCTGCCTCCCTGGTTCTCATTGTGACCGGGGCTCAGGCAGCCAGACACTAGGCAGGAACAGGGACAGCCTGGAAGGAGGGGGGTGACGGTGGGATTCATTTGCATGTCCCTTCATTGTGAGGGGGGGTAAAAGTGACAGCACTGTGTCCAATTCTTTTCCCCTCAGAACAGCCCGGGCTCTGCAGGAAAGGCCATGCTCACAGATGACTCCCAACATCTGTGTTATGCAGGCGATACAGCCGAGGGACAGCGGCTGGCACATCCCTCCCTTTCTCTACCTTTCTCTTTTACTCCCTCCCTACTCATATCCCAGCAGAAAGACTGACAGACGCCCTGTGGAAATTACCTTGAAATGGCCTATCACAATCATTATCGTTTGGGATTTTGATGCTCTTCCCATTGAGTCTCCTATCAAAAGCAATGACTGCTAAATGCTATTGTGCTTAAACACTTAGAACCGGGAAATATATTTTCCAATTAATTGTGCTGTAAGTGCAACTCAAAGTTAGGTCAAATGCATTTATTTTTACCATATGACATAGCATGAACTGCGTTCCCAGCCAGAACTGACATAATAAAATATTTATGAAATAAGCTATCCATGTTTATGACATAGGCCTACATCACCAGTTCCATATTAAGATTAGGATAACTTTATTCAGAGTCAATAGTTCCTGCATCTAGCTTGTCATTGATCTGCATTGAGACAGTTTTGTTATTAACATGACCGTCATGAAACCACTGATTGTAAGGTAGCCTAGTCATTATACTAGCTACTTTTATATCTATCCCTGCTACCCCCCTGTATGGGCCAGTCCACCATCTCCCACCCTCCCAACCACCCACCTGCCTACATCCGGCCTGGCCAGTATTTACGCAGTGGCAGGGCTCCCACACAGTCAGAGGAGACGGAGGGAGGGGGGGGGGGGTTGCCTGCCTGTCTGCCTGCCGTGCCTGAACGCATGCTAAGAGATGATGGATGGCCTAGTCGATATGTTATGTCTTGAGAGCCTGATTTCCTGCCAGTCCAATCACTAACCCTCCAGAGCCAGGCTCAGCTGATTGGACAAGCAGAATAATTTTGCAGGCTGTGAAAACACTGCTGCCGCGCCTGTCTGTCAGGCCCGGTGACAAGACTCAGGGTTTTTAAAGAGCAGGGGCCTCCCCGTGATCGGTTACACCGAAGGAAATAATAACAATAACTGCTAAGACTAAACAAAAGAGCCAGCAGTGCTGGGAGGACCAGCCATACAGAAATATTGGAATGAAAATGTTTGTTTTCTTTTAATTATCACCCCCAAAAAACGGTTGTTACTGGAGGGATATTGGTAGTTAGAGGTTTGGTTGAGAAACAGAAACACTAATGTAAAAGATCACATTCAGAACCAAAATAAACATTACAAAAATGTTTGCCAATATGGACAAAAAGGTAGTACATATGTAGCTGAAACGCACTTTGCACATAACATATTCTGTAAAATGCTGACACGGAGAACAAAGGCAGGTAGGCTGTGTGCCCCCCCCCCCCCCCCCGGGGACCCCGGTACCTTCTTCTGGCGGTGATTAGGGCACAATGCTTGTAGGAAGCTCCAAATTCATTCGACTTTGTAAGTGACCTCGGCAGAATCTAGCGGTGTCCTGGTGGCCTTGGGGGATTACATGTGTTACATTCAATAAAGAGCTGCCCCTCAGTGTCAAGGAGAAACGCAAACACAGCCATTAACCCCCGCTTATATTTCTGAACATGCAGCCAGCTACATAAGTGGACCAGAGGAGACGCTGGCTGATGTAATGAAATTCAATGCAGAAACATTGAACAGTACTGTCTATAGATGGTTTCTTACTGAGGCTGAATTTAGTAGGACATTATGGACAAAATATTTTGAAATAAATGCACACTTTTTTGCACCTTAAATTATAGCCTACATAATGGAAGATACATATATTGCTTAATTAATTCAGTCAGTCAATCAATGCAAAAAATATGAGTTTAAACACTACTATGCATGAAAACTGCACATTTTCATTGTATTTATATTTTCCCAATAAGCATGTTCTTTAACAAAATATTAGCTATTGACCTTGTCTGGACATACAGTACACTGCCTACTGGTGTGGGAGTCAACAGCATGTTATGTTGCAGAGGCAGAACCTCTACTGTAATTTAAAGAACCACTGAAAAAGCAGATTGGCACGTGCGTTTTTCTGTTGCTCATTAGAAAGTCTTGGAGCTGTGTTTCCTGACCAATTCCGCATTTGGTTAATGATGTTTGTCCCCCATGAGACACTGTAGACCCGGAAGCATATTTCACTTCCTCAAAATCCCCAGAATGAATCTAAGATAACTCAAGAAATCTGTAATAAATGTTAACGTTTTTGCATAGGATGTTTTAGTTGCATAATTTTACATCTAACTTGGTGCAGTATTTCTGTCTGTCTCACTGCGTTCTATCCAATAGCATAGACAATCACCGCAGCTGTTCACCCAATGTTAGTGGGCAAATAAATGTACATTGTTAAATCAAAACCCAACCTTAATTTACCCATAGTGACTCACGGATGTTCCAAACTCTGTTTTATACGAGACTGACTTTATGACCAACATGATCCTATTTACACTTCGTAGTACATTTTGACACTAGAATAACTGTTTCTGACTCATATCGATGCCACATAGGCCCTTTTCAAAGGGATTCGTTGCTTTAAATAGGCTAATATCAGAGTTTTCAAACCAATAGAATCTCTGCTAATATCTTTCTCAACAGTGGCCACGGGTAATAGTGGAGTCAATGGGACGAGATTTGGAAGGATTGACTCGCGAGACTAGTAGCCTACCCAGGTAACAACACCTGAGTAGAAGCACCCAACAGCCTCCAGCTACAAAATTATGCAGGAATAGCCTCTAGCTCTGGAGAACCCAAAGGGGCTTACAACAGGGCCATAGGGGCTTACAACAGGGCCATAGGGGCTTACAACAGGGCCATAGGGGCTTACAACAGGGCCATAGGGGCTTACAACAGGGCCATAGGGGCTTACAACAGGGCCATAGGGGCTTACAACAGGGCCATAGGGGCTTACAACAGGGCCATAGGGGCTTACAGCTTCCCCCTCTTGGGTTCTCAGCTGAAGGTATGGATCACAATTGGCTTCATGTGAACTGCAATCCCGACACACTGTTTAACATTTAGAGATGTTAATAGTTGTCGCTTACGATACGGTTTTGGCAACCTTTGGAACTTAACTTTTAGACCAGCGTTTAAGAATCTTTTAAAAAAAGATACACTTATGGTACACAGTTTAGCAAAGTTGCAACCGGCTGTAACACAGCCTCAAGCCAGGGTAAGACACCCTCTCACCTTGCGCTCACATTTCCTCCATTGGACCACTCCATTCCACCTTTTCGTTACTCAAAACACAGCAGGGTGCGACTTTGCTAAACTGTGTGCAGCAGGCTTAAGTTAATCTTTTGTATTTTAAAATGTTTCTCGCTCATATGAAAGTTAAGTTCCAAATGTTTCCAAAACCGTATCGCGTGCGAGGTGTAGGCTATTTGCCTTTAGACAGAGCATTTGGCCAGTGTCGGGGTATTTCCCTCACAAGGCAAAAGGTGACGTGCAATGACCCAATGTAATACAATGTAATTGGGGTCATGATAAGGGCTAGGATAACCCATTCATAGATGCTAACTACCTTTTAGCACTTACTCACAATAGTATCTTCTGGTCGGGGGAGTTTTGTTCAGAGTCCTGATGCATTGGAAACATAAAGAATGCATCTTTCATATCAGTGAGAAATAATTTTCAAAAAACACAAGTTTAAATTACTACACACCTTTATATGTTACAACACTTGTTTGGAGAAGACAGAGGCGGCCACCTGTGTTAATCAGCTATCTAGCTTTCTCCGAACACCTGTGTGTAAGCATAACTGGGAATGAAGTGTAGTTAACTGGAAGCACACAGCCATGGATCTGTGAAAAACTGCTCCAGTAACTGGAGCTTTTTTATTTGAAAGATTATTTATTGATGATATGAAAGATAAGGGGGATATCATCATATGTTTCGAAAACTGTTTCACAAGCGATGATTTAAAAAAAATCTTAAAACAGTGTCGGAATTGCAGTTTACACACAGCCAACCGTGGTGAAGCTAACCGCTGAAGACCCTACGGAAAAGGGTTTTCGAGAGCTAGAGCTAGGATAGCCTCTACAGTAGATAAGAAACATAAATGACATAGCAAAAGCTGATAACAAAATCAATAAGGTGAACTATTCGAAGGCTGAAACATCCGTTATGAAGCATCATCACTCACGTTGGAAATATTTCCCTCTATATCTTCATACTCTGACATGTGAGTCTCAGATGTTCGGCTCTTTTAACTATCTCCTTGTATTCAGCTCGAGACAATTTTTTAAAAATCTGCGCGTCTAGACAAACAAAACAATCAATAACGTTGTTGTGATATCATCTGGCAAGATCGGCTGTGAAATTGTTTGCTAGTGTGTTTTTAGCTAACCATCTTGTTCAGTGTATCAAACTCTTTCATTCAAGACTAGTGCATGGTACTTTATTTCATTATAGTAGCCTAAAAATAAATTCAGCCCTACAGCAAAACACAAAATGCATTTCAGATTTTTTTTTAACTCAGTATTTACCTAAAATGTTTACTTGATAGCCTACAATCGCTGCATTGAAAGGGAGAGCATACTTAAAACATTTAAATAAACTACTGAACAATACATTCACTTTGAATGTGTTTCACCAAAATGACAACCGGAATCATTTGACATTTTTATAATGAAATGGAAATATGAAATTATAGATTACAAAAGTGATATGGTTATTATAAACTGGTGTCAGTTTTTCCCGCTCAATCGTATATCAACACTTTCAGAAACCCTGAAATCTTCTTTTTGCTGCCAAAGAATATTTTAAAGGGATTTTGTATTAAAGAGACAAGACCTGGATGTTCTTCTAGGCATTAATACAAAGTAGCTTCTTTTTAATTCCAAAACCCCAGTGACATCCCAAGATGCCCCTCGCCACTGACTCCAGATCAGTTTCCATATGGGAGTAGTTTAGAAAATGTTGCCCTTTAAAAGTAGTCGTTGGTCAGGGCCCACTTTGGCTCTTACGAAGTATGAAAGGAAAGTGTAACAAGTTAAAGTAGCTAGCCTACTATGAGGCTGGAAGGCATCCTTTTTGATGTGTTATATCTCATTTCATTGGAGCTCTTGATAGTTTATACTCTGAGTGCCCGTGGCAGGAACACATATACAACATTGTGGATAATAGTAGACAAAGCTCAGAAGATTTGTAAAAGCTGGGTTATTGAGCTTAGTGCATAAGTGTGTGCCTTAAGTGAAATACTCTTCATTATTTGGTGGCATAGGTCTACATAAAGAGTAAAGTATTTAGACTTGTATTTTACTGTCAATATACTCAGTGTAATATATGAGTACAGACCAGTGGAGGCTGCTGAGGGGAGGACGGCTCATAATAACGGCTGGAATGGAGTGAATGGAATGGCATCAACCACATGGAAACCACGTGTTTAATTCCATTCCATTGACTCCATTCCAGACGTTATTATGAGTCGTCCTCCCCTCAGCAGCCTCCAGTGGTACAGACATTATTTATTTATAACCTGAATCTAGTGAAATTGTGGGTAATTGTATTTGCCTATGTTGTATGATGCAGGTATTGAGTGCTCTCTTTTGAATTTTTTTATGTACTATGTCATATATTTCCTGTCAGATCAATATATAATATATATTTTTACAATGGTCTTATTGTATAGGCACAATTACTCTCTGAGCAGTGCTAAACCACAGTTTGGACCAATAGAATGTCTCTCTCACACACACTTCATTTACAGGTACCTGATGGAAGGAAAGCAGTATAATCAAGTAATTTCTACGGTGAGTTTGACTATTTATTTATTTTTGTACAATAAGCCAATGTTAGATTTTTAGTTACCCTAGAATAGTCTGGAGCTTAAAAGATAATAATAATTAACTTAAATTAAATCTCTCAATCACAATAAATGATCAAAGAAAACAAATGGACCTGCCTATTTTTCTTTGATATTGTCTCCAATTCTTTGATTATATCTATACTTTTGTCATAATGTGTCATTTTGTATCATAACATCACAACACCACCTGGCAGTGGTACATTGTATGAATGAACATGGTTTTCCCTTTATGGTGAAAACAAAGGTGTCGCGGGCCTGCCAGACTCACTGTGACCTGACCTGCGGTGTATCAAAATAAAGCTGTATTGTTGTGGGGCAGTGTAGTATGATGGCTGTGATGAGCCCAGGTCTGAGGGTTGTGTGAACCAGCCTGGTCTCGGGAACTAAAAGGGCTCAGTGTACCGTGATGTGCTACAAAAGGGAGCAGTGTACTGGGATCAGTATGAGGAGATAAAATCAGGGCCTCTGAGGCAGTCTCATCTAATTGGTATAAAAGGCTGAGGTCAGGGCGGCTGGAGCAGTTTACCCGTCTAGGTATCAAAGGATCAGGGGTTTTTGGTGGGGAGCAGAGTTTGTAATAGGCAGTATAATAGGCAGTATAAAGGATCAATGTGATGGTATAAAAATATAAAAATCAGTAAGGCAGCGTACTGTAATGGCTCCAAAGGCTGGTATCAGAGGTTACAGGGGAGGAGGGGGAGCACTGAGCAGTTCTGTGTGCTTGGATGCAAGTAGTGTCTGAGTCTGTGTGTTCATGGGTGTGTGTGTGTGTGTGTCTCACACTGAGTCTGTGTGTTCATGTGTGTGTGTGTGTGTCTCACACATAGTGAGAGCCACAGCAGGCTGCAAAGGCACTGTAGCTGGAAGAGGAAAGAGATAGAGGGGTGAGGATAGAGAGAAGAGGGAGGGGAAGAAAGGAGAGGAGAGGAGTGCTTTGGGGGCGGCATGTAAACAGGACAGCGGTACACACAGTGCCGTTAACCAGCTGTGAAGCCTGCTCACAGTGGGAGATAAATTTACAAAGGATGTTTCCCTCTGATATCCAGAAGACGCTGCACTGATCTCTGCTCCACAGCTCTGGGCACACAATTGTAGTGCTAAGCGCCGTGGTACTAATGGCACTTATATACCTTAATGCCTGGTAAACATTTGCATTCTGCTATCAGCGGAGGGAGAGCATGGCTCTGTGTGTGTGTTAGTGTGTGTGTGTGTGTGTGTGTGTGTGCGTGTGTGCGTGTGTGACAGAGAGAAACATCGAGAGAAAGTAATCATTGTTTTTTATTGATTCTTTCAGTTCATAACTGTTTTATCCTGAGGATTTGTAACCTTGATTCATTTCCCTTAAACATCACGCTATGTTTAAGGAAATTGCACTCTCACCACATTGGACCTTACCATCTTCAAGGATATCATATCACTCACCATATAACAAGGTACACTTTTGTAATAGAATACAAGCAGCCGTGTTGTCATAATTTTTCATTTTTCCCCCAGTGTTTGCACATTCAGTGACATCACTTCTCTCCACCACAGAATTGCTCTCCAATCATCAGGGAGACTAGGTTCTCAGCTCTAAAAAATAACAGTTTAAACTTGAGGCAAGCCATAACCAGGAAATGCCTGTAGTATTAGCAAGGTATTAGATTCGTCCATTTGTACAAAACGTCCCCCCTAACAGCATGACTGCCCCTGAAAATCCCACATCCATATTTTACATCAAGGAAGAAAAGAAGTGTGTTTTGCTGGAGCTTTCAAAGCTGTTTCTTTCATTTAATTAGGGGGCAAGTAATTAAATGCAATAGTGCTCACAAAACTCTTCCCCTCTCATTCTCCTTGTAAATTGCTCTAAACAACATGTGTGGTGTGAACAAATTTACAGCATTAATAGGGGATAGATAATATTTTGGGATTGTGTTTCACACTAAACGGCTGCACGCGGAAACAAAGGCTGTAGCCCAGGCTCATTAATCATAGTCAACGGGCTGCCCGGATGCAATTTGCATGACGGAGGTGGCGACACATGCTGCAGTTGGGCCCAGGTTGCTGGATCTGCCTCGATTTGGCCAAACCGTTAACGTCACGTCAATCAAGGATAACCAAGTAATACCCTGTCTGAGGAAAGGGAAAGGGAAGAGAGGCCCTGACACACACACACACACACACACACACACACACACACACACACACACACACACACACACACACACACACACACACACACACACACACACACCGGCCCCCCAACTACTGATTTCAGCTAAACTCTAATTAAACTGACACCGAGAAGTCTTAAAATGAAACCAATAGAGTATGGATTTATTATCAGCTGAGAAACAAAAATACATCATGCCTACTGAGTCTTTCTATATTAGGAATAATGCTGTCTGCACTATATAACAGCACAGTGAGTTTTCAAAGTATATACATATGCGATGTGGTGTATTTGTACAAATGTCTACAGCAATTTGTGGGTATATTTTGTTCAATGAATACCATATGTATAGTCAGTACAGTAAAATATGAACACAACTCAAGCTTGTAGCCATGCATATACCGTAGAATAATTGGAAATATTATTTTTTTTACCCGGCGAAAATAAATCCTATCCAACCTTATTTTTGAATCTTTGTCTTAATTTTTTTAATCTCCTTTGGATCTTTGTCAGTGTGAGCTTTACTGTTCTGGCCCTCACAAAGCCATTTTAACTGCAGATAATTGGGTTCAATTGTGATGCAGAGGTTCAAAATGAAACACATTTCCACAAAGCTCTAATCTCACCACTAGCTCCACTCGCTGAATTCTAATTATCTCATCATGAACTTTAATAAAAGAGACAATGTTTAATGGCTTTTTAACTCCATAAGAACCGTTGGCGTGTGTTTGCGTGTGGATGAGTGTGTGCTTTTTGTCCCCCACTCAAGTGTGGCTGGGGGAAGTTACACACACTCACAGTGCGGCGTGCGAATGCGGCTTGTGTCTGGTGTGCTTCTCTACCTCTGCAGCGAGGATCATGCTGTGTTCTCTCTCCCCCATTCCTAATATCCTGGAGGCATTTCTCTCATTATCAAATATTGTTTGATGTCTTTGTTTCTTGATGATTAACCGTGGTCACCAAACACTGGTCTGGATTGTTTAGAATGTAATGTTCAGCTCTGAAGTGCCTGCAGAGTGGCTGGCTGGTGGGGACACCCATATATTATGGATGTTATTTTTCATTGTTAAAATGCTAAATGATACATTCAAAAACACTGTGACTTCTCCTGGAAGATCATTAGAGCGGTGCAGCATTCTTTTTTGCACAGATGCAGGGTGGCGGTGAAGTAAATGAATCATCACTGTGTTGTTTACCATTAAAGATGGATGCAGGAAGATTCTTCAAGCCTATCCTCAGCATCATTATTATTTCTCATAAAAGGTGTCCTGTAATGCCATGAAAATGTTACTCTTACTACAGATGGACTTAGTTTGATTATGGCGAGTTATGTCCCCTGTTTTGTGTCAGAATACGCCATTAGAACTTGAACATGTCCACAGTATAACTTGTAAGAATACCTACATACATGTAAATATAGTGGTCATTTGAAAATGCGAGGGGGACAAATAGCTTGTTTAAAGGAATATATGATTTATGATATTATTGGCATTGTAAGCAAACAAATATGAAAACAACAGTCTGCTCTAATGTCAGCATGTCAAAACTAGATAGAATAGTTGACATATCTTTGTATCCGGGGCTGAATAGAAGCTATTGTGTCTGTCTAATGACATTAGCCTCTGAAATTTGGAATGAAAGAGAAATGGCAGAAATCAACAGTACTATTGTCTGCCATCTTATTTCAACAAATTGAAAGAGCAGGGAGAGAGAAGAGAGAGAGAGAGCGAGGGAGATGGGGAGAGAGAGATAAGATAGAGAAAAAGAGGTTATGGTTATGCTTTGCCCCGTGTGTTTGTATTGTCAATAACTGGAGAAGGCTGTCAAGAAAGTGGAGAGATAAAGGTCAATAACTCTGACAAATATGTTTGTATTTGTACACTCCCGCTGATAGCACGTTAGGCAAACGTCTGGGGCCGCTGCTGACACCCCACAACAATAACACAAATACTCAGCCTAGCACAAGAATAGTCATTATTTCTGCTCAATATGTGAGGGAATGAGAGGGAATGAGAGGCAAAGCGAGCACATGGTTCAAACACACCAGCCACATTGTCAGTCAAACTTGTCACATGGAAATTAAACACTAGGAGGATATTTGAAAAGGTGACAATGAAGTGCAAACAGCAGAAGTATTATGCTGCTGGATGATTGTCATATTTGTATTTCCATAGTTGAAAAAATCTAGTTGTTAATATATTGCTTTAAGGAGTTTTTGAGAGAAAATGCAACTGTGTTTTTTTTTACTCTAATTTAGGTATAAATTGTGGACTAAATCTCTAGACTTTTCCATGGACTGTTTCCTCCAACGTTTTATACCTACACAGACTGAAGCCTAAGTTTCCTATTTATGAGTGTAATAACAAATACATTTAATGTTCAGGTGGGGTAAGATTATAATTCCTTCGTACTAAGAATGAAGAGTACAGCATATTTATTTGTTTCATTTTTGCCTTGCCAAAGGTTAAGTTCAAATTTCTCAATTAATTTATAACTCTGTTATTGAAGTGCAATGTTTTTTTCCTCAGCCATTTAGTGTATCTCTCTGAGGTCTTGAGTGCAATAAATGTGCAATTAACAGATGTTACTAATTCACGAGGAGCATTGTGAAACTAACGAAGGCTATAACTATGCATGTCACTGGCGAATATTGCTCTGCCTTTAATTGCTAGAGTAGGAGGCATGTTTATGTGCTTGGTTGCTATAGCAAAGGCGATACACTGGCCCTTTCTTGACAGTTTTATCTGGTGATGGAGGTAAATGGAGGTGTTAACGCTCATAGTTAACCCAGTTACAGACAGGACAATGTTCACTTTTTAAGACACACAGAAAATGGAGAACTCAGACTGTGTGGTTTATGCCAATAGTCTACCAGTGAGACTGTGTGTACGGTATAAGTGTGGATGATTGTATGGGGTGCATTTATCTTAGTTAATGTTTATAGTGCAAGAGTATGTAGTTCAGTGTCAAGTTTCTACTAGGACTGTGACAGTACCAGTATTGCAATACGTTTTCTATGGCAAAAATGAAAACACGAAGAAGATCCAACATTTTGGTCCTTTAAAAAGCTGCTGTATGTAAAATATTGTGTGCTGTAGCTTTGAAAATAAATACATGTGACCCTGGATGAAAACATAATGATGTTTGTTTCCAACATTACGGCTGTTTTCCTAAAGAAGTTTAATCCGCTTCGTGTTTTGTTTCTTTGCCACGATATTAACGTGTATCACGATACTGGTATCGTCCCGGCCCTAGTTTCTACCTATCCCAGTGAGGATTTTGTTTCTTTTTTACATTCTAGAATAACATGGGAGTCTTTGTGGGATATGTATATTACATCAAGGCAGGTCTGTTTCTAGAGGAAATTGTATTAATAAAAGTTATAAATCATTCCTGTAGTAAGTAAGTATTATCTCATCTGCACTACAGTGTAACATAAGTCTTGTATAGAGTATTCATTACAGAAAGCTGTGAAGCTTTTCTGACAGAGCCTTTCTGACAGAGCTTTCGGACAGAGCGAAACTCCACATTTGCAAATGTTTTCCCATTGTTGTGAGCAGGTACATAATGTAAAAATGTACTTTTAGTGGGTATATTAATTCCATTGGTGAAAGTCAACCCTTTTCCCTCTCCCTTGTCTGTTTGTTTGTTGGCCATAGTGGTCTGTGGTTTACATTTCATGTGATTATGTAAATGTGGAGCTGTTCCTGTGCATTACGGGCCAACGCATTGTCAAGATCTTTTGTAAAGCAGTCAAGTAGCTATTTCTGAATTATTTTATTATCTGAGAGTGCAACAAAGAAAGCCTTTTGTTCAGTGTTGCCTGCTGCACACACCACTCCACCCGTTTGTGACTTACTAGTGTCCCCTAGTGGTGGTGGACTCCCTCTCTCCTTCCATCCCTATCTTTCTCTCTCTCCCTCCTTCAGTTCTATCAGCCTATACGCTATTCAAATCAAATCCAAATCAAATCAGCCGAATACAACAGGTGTATTCACCTGCTTCTCGCTCTCTCCCTCTGTGTGCATTCTCCCTGGCGTATCATACTCAAACATTTAAAGCGCTTATTTGTTGTATTGTATGACAGAGGGCTCCAATTATGCATGGCTGTATCCACAGTGGTTTGGCTTTCAATGGCGGGATTAAACAGTGTCAACAAAAACAGGAACCCTGATGTTGTGTGCCGGCCATTGTGAGGCTGGAACTCATGTCAATAAGGCATTGTTTCCCCTGAGTGCCACACCGAAACTGTGGTGAGAATGTTATCAGACCTGTGGAATAGGATGTGCTGATAGTTGTGCTAAAATGTAAGTACGATTGTTTGGACAAGCCCAGTGCAAATGTATACATGGGGAACGACCCAAGAAACCACCTCGCTCACCTCCTTAGATGGAAACATACAAGAGTAAATAAAATAATGCATGAATTTTGCAATGTTACTGCAGTTGTATTGTGTTTGCTTCTCTGATTGTTGTTATTATTTGGAAAATCCAAGAGACATTTCTCTGTTAGAGAGTACAGGTGTAGGATCTTAATTTCATCCCCCTGTTGCAAGATATCTTTTCTGCAATGCAGGAAATGTAAAACTTTAGTGCATTTTATGTTTAAAAAGGCTTCTAAAGTTTGTAATTTCAACTTTGAAATTTCTGACTTGATTTTCCCTTCTGAAAAATGTATGAACCCCTACAAAAATATCCATTAATTATAAAACACATAATAATTCACGTTTCCTGATGTAGCAAACTGGCTCAAATTAAGAAACTACATCTGTACATGTGTGAATGTTTTCTATTCTCCCTATCAGATATGTAGGCTAAGATACTCCCACTACCTCCCCTAATAGTGTGCATTTTTATACTCTTTGTTTTTGTTTCCCTGATCACTGCTATTCTACCCATAGTTGGAGTGATTACATGGGATTCGTGTAATAAATGGTGTGGTTAAAGGGTCAGTCTCCAGTGGCAGGACAGCCACGGACACACAGAGTCAAGTCACTCATGTTAAATGACCAATTATACAGGTTATAGAGGATGGCATCCTTGTCTTCAGTGCCCCGCGCCTCCAGGGACGGCCGTCCAACCAGAGGTCTATCACTCAAACCCTAACCACATTAATTCATTTGCCTGTTAAGACACCATTCAATTATTCATAAAGAAGGTGGCCACTGGATTATTTCTCTTATTTTGGAGTTACGTATCAAAGTGTGATTAGGTTCTCTGAGATTATGGTGTGTTTTATTGATGAAGTGTAAATTGTAGCACAGGTGAAAAAATATAATTTTGTGATGAAAACATTATTTTAATTATTTGTATTTACAGTACTTTTCATGCATTTGAATTTGTAATTATCTTTTTTTAGATGAGTTATTAAAATAAATTACTAGGCAAGATATTATTAATATTATTTAATTAAATATAAACAATTTCACGAGGATGCTTATGAAAAGAAATGTCTTTGCTCGGCAACACCCCTAAAATCCACACAAGCCACTCTGTAAAATCATTTTATTGGAATGTTAAACTGAGGGAATGGCTGGCCTTGGCCGAGTTAGTGTACACAAATCCATACCAACCTGTTGGTAGATACACAATCCCATACCAACCTGTTGGTAGATACACAATCCCATACCAACCTGTTGGTAGCTACACAAACCCATACCAACCTATTGGTAGCTACACAATCCCATACCAACCTATTGGTAGCTACACAATCTCATACCAACCTGTTGGTAGATACACAAACCCATACCAATCTGTTGGTAGATACACAAACCCATACCAACCTGCTGGTAGCTACACAATCCCATACCAACCTGCTGGTAGCTACACAAATCCATACCAACCTATTGGTAGCTACACAAACCCATACCAACCTGCTGGTAGCTACACGATCCCATACCAACCTATTGGTAGCTACACAAACCCATAACAATCCCATACCAACCTGTTGGTAGCTACACAAACCCATACCAACCTGTTGGTAGCTACACAAACCCATAACAAACCCATACCAACCTGTTGGTAGCTACACGATCCCATACCAACCTATTGGTAGCTACACAAACCCATAACAAACCCATACCAACCTGTTGGTAGCTACACAAACCCATACCAACCTGTTGGTAGCTACACGATCCCATACCAACCTGTTGGTAGCTACACAAACCCATAACAATCCCATACCAA
Source organism: Salmo trutta (assembly GCF_901001165.1). Taxonomy (NCBI): domain Eukaryota; kingdom Metazoa; phylum Chordata; class Actinopteri; order Salmoniformes; family Salmonidae; genus Salmo; species Salmo trutta. The sequence continues at coordinate 21,678,240 of NC_042981.1, forward strand.
CCTGTTGGTAGCTACACAAACCCATACCAACCTGTTGGTAGCTACACAAACCCATACCAAGCTGTTGGTAGCTACACAAACCCATAACAAACCCATACCAACCTGTTGGTAGCTACACAATCCCATACCAACCTGTTGGTAGATACACAATCCCATACCAACCTGTTGGTAGCTACACAAACCCATACCAACCTGTTGGTAGCTACACAAACCCATACCAACCTCTTGGTAGCTACACAAACCCATACCAAGCTGTTGGTAGCTACACAAACCCATAACAAACCCATACCAACCTGTTGGTAGCTACACAAACCCATACCAACCTGTTGGTAGCTACACAAACCCATACCAACCTGTTGGTAGCTACACAATCCCATAACAATCCCATTCCAACCTCTTGGTAGCTACACAAACCCATACCAAGCTGTTGGTAGCTACACAAACCCATACCAACCTGTTGGTAGCTACACAAACCCATACCAACCTATTGGTAGCTACACAAACCCATACCAACCTGTTGGTAGATACACAATCCCATACCAACCTGTTGGTAGATACACAATCCCATACCAACCTATTGGTAGATACACAAACCCATACCAACCTGTTGGTAGCTACACAATCCCATACCAACCTGTTGGTAGCTACACAAACCCATACCAACCTGTTGGTAGCTACACAAACCCATACCAACCTGTTGGTAGCTACACAAACCCATACCAACCTGTTGGTAGCTACACAAACCCATACCAACCTGTTGGTAGCTACACAAACCCATACCAACCTGTTGGTAGCTACACAAACCCATACCAACCTGTTGGTAGCTACACAAACCCATACCAACCTGTTGGTAGCTACACAAACCCATACCAACCTGTTGGTAGCTACACAAACCCATACCAAGCTGTTGGTAGCTACACAATCCCATTCCAACCTGTTGGTAGCTACACAAACCCATACCAAGCTGTTGGTAGCTACACAATCCCATACCAACCTGTTGGTAGCTACACAAACCCATACCAACCTATTGGTAGCTACACAATCCCATACCAACCTGTTGGTAGCTACACAAACCCATACCAACCTATTGGTAGCTACACAATCCCATACCAACCTGTTGGTAGCTACACAATCCCATTCCAACCTGTTGGTAGCTACACAAACCCATACCAACCTATTGGTAGCTACACAATCCCATTTCAACCTGTTGGTAGCTACACAATCCCATCCCAACCTGTTGGTAGCTACACAATCCCATACCAACCTGTTGGTAGCTACACAATCCCATACCAACCTGTTGGTAGCTACACAATCCCATTCCAACCTGTTGGTAGCTACACAATCCCATTCCAACCTGTTGGTAGCTACACAAACCCATACCAACCTGTCGGTAGATACACAAACCCATACCAACCTGTTGGTAGATACACAAACCCATACCAACCTATTGGTAGATACACAATCCCATACCAACCTATTGGTAGCTACACAATCCCATTCCAACCTGTTGGTAGCTACACAATCCCATTCCAACCTGTTGGTAGCTACACAATCCCATACCAACCTGTTGGTAGATACACAATCCCATACCAACCTGTTGGTAGCTACACAAACCCATACCAACCTGTTGGTAGCTACACAAACCCATACCAACCTCTTGGTAGCTACACAATCCCATTCCAACCTGTTGGTAGCTACACAATCCCATACCAACCTGTTGGTAGCTACACAATCCCATTCCAACCTGTTGGTAGCTACACAAACCCATACCAACCTGTTGGTAGCTACACAATCCCATTCCAACCTGGTGGTAGCTACACAATCCCATACGAACCTGTTGGTAGCTACACAATCCCATACCAACCTGTTGGTAGCTACACAATCCCATACCAAGCTGTTGGTAGCTACACAAACCCATACCAACCTGTTGGTAGCTACACAATCCCATACCAACCTGTTGGTAGCTACACAAACCCATACCAACCTGTTGGTAGATACACAATCCCATAACAATCCCATACAAACCTGTTGGTAGCTACACAAACCCATACCAACCTGTTGGTAGATACACAAACCCATACCAACCTGTTGGTAGCTACACAAACCCATACCAACCTGTTGGTAGCTACAAAATCCCATAACAAACCCATACCAACCTGTTGGTAGCTACACAAACCCATATCCAAACCAACCTGTTAGTAGTGATACAAACCCATATCCAAACCCATACCAACCTGTTAGTAGTGATACAAACCCATATCCAAACCCATACCAACCTGTTAGTAGTGATACAAACCCATATCCAAACCCATACCAACCTGTTAGTAGTGATACAAACCCATATCCAAACCCATACCAACCTGTTAGTAGTGATACAAACCCATATCCAAACCCATACCAACCTGCTATTTTTCTCCCCTATTAGAGCCCTACACGCACACTTAATTATAGGCAATTAAAACCTGCTTCACGTTTGTGATACCCTTGATTGGTAAACTTGACGTAATGATTCATTTATTTCCTATTTTCTTAATTTGTGGAGCCTTCAGGGTAATATTGGTGTTACCTAACTCTTGTCATTAATTATCAATTATATAATTGCATTTCAAGAAAGCTCATCAGTGCTCTTGTTCTAAATAGCTGGAGGAGATGGTCCTGACCTATTTAATTGTCTTTAATATAAAAAAAGCTCCAGACTTTCATTGTGACAGCTCATTGATATGCTCTTGATAGAAAGGTGATATCCAGCAATTATAGAAATAATGATTACTACATAATACCTTGGATGTTACCCCTATGTCAGTCACCTGTTACCGAATGAAGCGTTGGGGGATTCTGTGAGGACTTAGGCTATGCATTAGCAAACATAGATTGTTGTTAAAGGGGCAGTGCAATCTAAAATGTGATGTTCCTGTGTTTTATATATATTTCCACACTATGAGGTTAGAATAATATATTGAAATTGTGAAAAATATGATAATGCAATTTTAGTATAAGAGCTGTTTGAAAAGACTGCCTGAAATTTCAGCCTGTTTGACTGGGTGGGGTTTTTGGACCAGCTGTTGACCTCACTAGGCGTTATAATTGAATAGACCAATAACAAAGACAGTTTGCCAATAACTGCTAGTTTTCAGGTTACATATCTCTCCCATTAGGCTCCTCCAATTAGGCCACTCTCTTGGAACACTCCCAGACAGTCCTAGCTAAATTCTTGCTTGAGAAATTGCATTTACCATTTTAATTGAAAACAAACCACAGTAAGTTACTTAAATGTTACCCAGAAATAATTTGATATTGAGATAAAAATGGCTGCATTGAACCTTTAGGGAGATTAGCATATTTCCACAGGCATGTGCACGCACACACGCATGAGAGACCACTTCTTGGCTGTGTTTTTAGGACCATTGGATGACAGAGCTTACCTCCAACATCTAAGCGCTGTTCATAGCAAAACCTATCATTCAGCCATGGTGACAGGCTGCATGAATACATCCTGTAGACATTTCAACCCACCCTTTTCTAGGAACGTTTGATGTAATAATTCATTGTTTTATATTTACTTGGAACCTGGAACCTGCTGTTTTCAACTCTCTAGAGACAGTAGGAGCGGTAGAGATACTCTCAATGATCGGCTATGAAAAACCAACTGACATTTACTCTTGAGGTGCTGACTTGTTGCACCCTCAACAACTACTGTGACTATTATTATTTGACCATGCAGGTCATTTATGAACATTTGAACATCTTGGCCATGTTCTGTTATAATCTCCACCCGGCACAGCCAGAAGAGGACTGGCCACCCCTCATAGCCTGGTTCTTCTCTAGGTTTCTTCCAAGGTTTTGGCCTTTCTAGGGAGTTTTTCCTAGCCACTGTGCTTCTACACCTGCATTGCTTGCTGTTTGTGTAACGGCTGTCGTAGAGAGGGGACCAAAGCGCAGCGTGTTGATTGCTCATGATGAATATTTATTTTTAACTCAAAACACTAAAGAAAAAAATAACAAAGAGAAAACAAAAGCACACAGTTCTGTCAGGTACATAAACTGAACAGAAGACAACTACCCACAAACACAGGTGAAAAAAAAGCCTACTTAAGTATGATCTCCAATTAGAGACAATGAGGACCAGCTGCCTCTAATTGGAGATCATCCCAAAAAACAACAACATAGAAATAGAAAATCTAGAACCTAAACATAGATATACAAAACATAGAAAAACATAAAACACCCCCTGTCATGCCCTGACCTACTCTACAATTGAAAATAACATCTTACTATGGTCAGGACGTGACAGTTTGGGGTTTTAGGCTGGGTTTCTGTACAGCACTTTGAGATATCAGCTGATGTAAGAAGGACTATATAAAAACATTTGATTTGATTTGATTTGAACTAGAACTGAGTTGGAAATGAAGTGGTCCTCACAATAATGATAAACCAAGGAAAATTCAGAAAAGTGAGGATTTTTGTCCAGTCTAAAAAGGCTATTAGGGGTTAGGTTTAGGGTTATGGTTAGAATTAGGGTTTAAGGTAAAAAGCTCTTACAAGTATAGTATTACAAAGCTGTGTGTGTGTGTGTGTGTGTGTGTGTGTGTGTGTGTGTGTGTAGGACCACATTTTTAATTTCCATTTATTTTTATTTCCATTATACAAGCCTCTACGAGATGTACAAGCCTCTGCGAGATGTACTTACTGTAGCTCCGCTGTGTTTAAAACTCTGCCCTTGACAAGAAAGTATCACACATCACTAAAGTATATATGCACATAACACAGTGATCTGAATAAAGCACTCTGGCACACTGTCACAAGTCTCAAATAGAGATTTGATTGGCCCAAAACTTACCATATGCCTATTTACGTAAACTAACACCTGCAGGTGTAGGAGCAATATGCAAGTGTCGTCAAGTGTTGTCATCCGTTCACAAATTATAGTTTCAATGAAAATATTGATGCACACAACAAGTCATATTGAAGGATAAATATTATGACGGGTTGACAGAAACCAGGCCTTAGTCTAGCACTTCACCTTTGAGCCAACGCAGACAGTCACACGTGATGCAATGACTGCTCTCAGAGATGATGAGGGGAAATGCATAATTTCACCATGTGAAGGGTCTATTCATTCGGTAACGTGTTTATATTGAAACATCCTCACATATTTGTTTTGGATTAAAGTAGCCCACATCTAGTCAAATCATCCAATAGTAACTCATGGAAATACATTTATGCTTCATTTCACAATTCTGCAAACAATCCCTCTTTTTTTCCTGGGGTGTATGCTGCATTTGCAGAGCAAACTCTCCCAAGAATGTGCCTAATTTATTAGCGTAAGGAGGAGATTTATATCTGTGCTAGTTATGGAGAAGTCGGGTCCTTTGGGAGGCCAAATTACTGTTTACGGTCGGCCTGAGAATGCCTGAGCAGATGATGAAGCACCTGCCAACGTTTCCCCCTGTCTGTTCCATTCCATTCTGTTCTGTCTGTCTGCTCCCCTCCCTCCCTCCCTCCCTCCCTCCCTCCCTCCCTCCCTCCCTCCCTCCCTCCCTCCCTCCCTCTTCTCACCAGTGTCATATCTCCAGTCACTGTGGAGCTCAGCATTTAACAACCATTCCAACTCCCTTTCCCCTGAGTGTATCTACTTCTTCTATCTACCACTGAGTGCCATGGTTTTTCTGCAGGGCGGATAGATGAGCGTACGATGCACTGGAGAACAGAACTCTGGTCGGGTTTTGTTAATGATGGGGAAAGGCAATATCAAGACTGTTTCGGAGTGGTGTCATCACATTAAATGTATAGCTGTCACTGGAATGTTTTATACGTCTGGGCCCTGAGCTGAAGCCATTTTAGGAAACAGAAAATATCATATTGTATGACCTCCACTGATATAAAAGTAAACTATGGGTTGTAAATCCATTGCACAGCCACAGCACCGGGTGCTGCTTGTAATGAACACGAGGGAGACAGAGAGCTGGTTTCAAGTGCAGAGCACAGCAGGTGTTTAATGAAAGGGACCATTGGAGGAGGCAGGTAGCTAGGTCCAGGGGCAGGCAGAAGGTCATACACGGTAGGTCCAAAAATGGCAACAGTACAGGCAGGGAATAGGCAAAAGGCGTTGTGAGTGAGGCAGGCAAAAACTATCATACATAGGAGGAGAGAAGGACGGGAAAAAACAGAGCTCCGAAAAAGTGTTTCTCAAAACAAACAACCATGATGGGGTGCAAGGAACTGAACTAAATAGTATAGGATGATGTCATTCAGGTGTGGGAACAGGTGATTAGAATTCCGGTGATTGGGATCTGGAGAGTGAGCTGGAAAGTGGACAGCGTTCTAGGGATCTAAGTGTTTGGGAGTGTGAATGGACGCAGACATTACAGTACCCACCCCTCCACGGGTGGCTCTTGACGGCCTAAGAAGCTGAGCAGGGGGCATGGAGCTGGGCGGTCAGGACGGTTACAGTTAAAAGCCAGGATCATGGCTGGGTCGAGGATGTCCTGAGCGGGAACCCAGGACCGTTCTTTGGATCCGTACCCCTCCCAATCCACCAGGTAGTGTATGCGACCACCCAGGCACTTTGAGTCAAGGAGGGCTTGGATGGAATAAGCTGGTGCACCGCCGACGTCAAACGGGTGGGGTGGTGGGGGGGGGGGGGTGCGCCAAGGTGTGCCACAGGAGGATGGAAGCCTGTACCTCAGGCTTGAAGAGGGACACATGGAAGGATGAGGAGATCCTGTAATGGCGGAGCAACTGGAGATGGTAGGTGACAGGATTGATGTGGTGTGTTATTTTGAAGGGACCAATGAACCGGGGACTGAACTTTTTGCAGGGGTCACGGAGCCGGATGTCCCGGGTAGAGAGCCACACACGTTGCCCAGGGTGAAAGAGTGGAGTAGGTCGGCGACGCCGGTGTCAGCAAAACGTTTCTGGGAGAGGGATTCTTGATGGAGGGGCCGATGTGCGGTCTCCCAAACCTGCTCGCTTTGTCGAAACCACTCATTGATGGCAGGCACAGTTCCAGGCTCTGTCTCCCATGGGAACACCGGGGGTTGGTACCTGAGGACACACTGAAAAGGAGTGAGATGGAGTGAGTAATGCACCAGGAAGTTCTGTACCTATTTGGCCCAGTCTAGATAGCAACTGCACTCGTGTGGCTGGTGGGTGCAGTTTTGGCAAAGGTACTTCCCTATTTCCTGATTCAGATGTTCCAACTGCCCATTGGTTTGGGGATGGTATCCGGAGGATAGGCTGATGGAGACCCCCAGTCGGTCGCAGAAGGCTCGCCACACCCTGGAGATTAACTGGGGTACCCAATCCGAAACAATGTCTTCCGGGATCCCATACAGACGAAAAACACCTGTTGGAACATGCACTCGGCCATTTCCATGGCATTAGGTAGATGCAGAAGGGGGATGAGCCGGCACATCTTGGAGAATCGGTCCACTACAACTAAAATTGTCATGAAGCCCGAAGAGTCCGGCAGATCCGTGAGGAAATCCATGGTGATGTGAGACCATGGTCTGTGTGGTGTAGGTAAAGGCTCGAGCTTACCGGTAGGTAGTTGGCATGGGTTCTTTGCCCATGCACAGACGGGACAGGAGAGAACGTAATCTCGGACATCTGCTGTTAGGGATGACCACCAGAACTTGTGTGTCAGTAGCTCTGTGGTTCGGGTGATTCCGGGATGGCCAGAACTCAGCGAGGTATGGCGCCACTGCATTAGTTGGGGTCTGACGGATGCCAGAACTTAGGTCTTGCCTACAGGGGTGTCAGGAGGTGCTGGGTCGTGGCGTAGGGCCTCTTGGACGGATGATTGGATTTCCCACTGTATGGGTCCCACGACACAAGGTGGAGGCAGGATGGGCTCGGGAGCTGGGTTAGAGGAAGGCGAGTCAAGAGAAGAGTGCCCAGCAAGCCTGTCTGGGGTTGAGCCCCTTAGCACTTCTTAAGTACTCCAAGTTGCGGTGGTCGGTAAGGACAAAGAATGGGTGATGAGCTCCCTCTAACCAGTGGCGCCACTCTTTGATAGCCAACTTCATGACGAGAAGCTCTCGGATTCCCGACATCATAGTTCATCTCAGCGGGTGACAGTTTATTGGAAAAGAAGCCACATGGGTGTAATTTGGGAGGTGTCCCGGCCCGCTGAGAGAGAGCCACTCCTATGCCGACCTCGGAAGCATCCACCTCCAGAAGAAAAGGAAGGGTAGGATCTGGCTGACTAAGGATGGGTGCAGAGGTGAAGAGGCGTTTTGATGTCAGAAATGCATTAAGGGCAGTGTCATTCCATTGGAGGATACGGGTTTTTTTGGCTGATGAGAGCTGAGTAGAGGAGCGGTTGTGCTGCTGCAGTTTCGGATGAACCGGCGGTAGTAGTTGGAGAACCATAGGAACCGTTGTAGTTCCTTTACGGTGGTAGGTTTGGGCCAGATAAGCACGGCCATGACTTTTCCTTCGTCCATGTTGACTCCTCCTGGTGTCAGCACGTACCCTAGGAAGGTTACCGTAGTAATGTGAAATGTGCTCTTTTCAGCCTTAACATAAAGATGGTGGTCCTGTAGTCGTTGAAGGACCTGTTGCACATGCTGTACGTGTTCTGCAAGGGAGTGAGAGTAGATCAAGATATCATCAATGTACATGATGAGGAACTGGTTGATCATGTCCTGGAAAACTTCATTCATGAAGGACTGGAAGACTGCGGGAGCTTTGGTGAGACCGTAGGGCATAACCAGGTTTTCGTAGTGACCCCTAGCGGTGATGAACGCCGTCTTCCAATCATCCCCACTTCGGATACGGACCAGGTTGTAAGCACTACGTAGGTCCAGTTTGGAGTAGATGGTAGCCTGTCCAACTTGTTCTAGTGCGGTCTGAATCAGAGGAAGAGGGAAGAGATTCTTGATGGTAAGATCATTGAGGGATCGGTAATCTATGCATGGACGGAGACTACCATCCTTTTTCTTAGCAAAAAATAAACTGGATGCAGCCGGAGACGTAGATGGACAGATGAATCCCATGTCGAGGGCCTCTTCTATATAGGTGTCCATAGCCTCATTCTCTGGGATGAACAAGGGGTAGATCTGACCCTTAGGGGGCGATGCCCCATGTAGGAGGTCTATCGCGCGATGAGGGGGCAGAATGGACGGCTTTCTTGCTGAAGATACTCAGAAACTGGGCATATACAGGTGGGATGTGGGTTGGAATGGCAGACTCCGATCCTTCTATAGAGGTGGCTCGACAGGGTAGACTGAAGCAGTTATTAAAACAGGCGGGAGACCATGACAGCAGTTCCCCTTGTCGCCATGAGATGGCAGGTGCGTGAAGGCTTAGCCAGGGGTGACCGAGGATGAGGGGTTCTTTAGGTGAAGACAACACCATTAACTGAATGACAGTGAAGGAGGCCAATCTGAAGGGTGATCCTCCCTAAGGGGAGGATTAACAGGGATTAGTTTGACTCTTAACTGTTGTGCCAATTGTTTGTCAATGAAATTTCCTGCGGCCCCCCGAGTCCACTAGTCCCTCCACACACTGAGTGACCCCATTAGCAGAAAGAAGAGCCGGGATACCAAACTGCCTTTTGGTAATATTCAAAAACGTAGAGGTGCTTACCCGGGCAGAAGTGGAGGGGTTGTGGTCACCCCCTCGTGGGGGGTGAATCGGACAGCTAGTGAGTAGGTGGTTACTCTCTCCACAATAGAGGCATAGGTTTTCACGTAACCGCCGTTGTCTCTCGGCCGGCGTGAGAGGGGCGCGGCCGAGTTGCATGGGCTCGGGGCTATTGGACCGTGGTGGACGAGAAAAGGGCGTGGAAGACTCGCATGCAATGGGCGACTGTATAGGTCTGCGGTCCACCAGTAGGTTGCCAATGGATATGGACATCCGGATGTATTGGTTTAGGTCCGTTTAAATCTCCTCTCCAGGCCAGTTCGGTCTGTAACTCCCGATTAAGACCCTTCCGGTAGACTGTAAGGAGAGCTGGTTCACTCCATCCACTGCCGGCAGCCATGGTGCGGAACTCAAGGGCATACTCAGTGGTGGAGCGACGGCCCTGTCGCAGCTCACATAACGGGTCCCCGGTGTGACAACCTGAAACTGAATGGTCGAACACCTCCTTGAAGAGGGCGTGGAAACGTGATTCAGAGGACAGATCAGAACTTTGAGCGGCCCACAGGGCTGTGACCCAATCCAGAGCCTTGCCTGTGAGTAGGGAGATGACGAAGTCCACCCTGTCCTTGTCAGAGGTGAAGTCAGCAGGGTCATGGTCTGTGTACAGGTTACACTGCATGATAAATCCTTGACATTTCCCAGGGGACCCGTCGTATTTATTAGGCATGGATATAGGGGAGGATGAACGAGAGGAGGCTGTGGCACCTGATATCGGTGAAGCAGGAATGGACTGGCAAAAGGCGTTGTGAGTGAGGCAGGCAAAAACTATCATACACGGGAGGAGAGGCGGACAGGAAAAAACAGAGCTCCGAAAAAGTGTCTCAAAACAAACAATATCTCACAGTGAGGAGGTGCAAGGAACTGAACTAAATCGTGTGGGATGATGACATGTAGGTGTGTGAACAGCTGATTAGAATTCCGGTGATTGGGATCTGGAGAGTGAGCTGGAAAGTGGGCTGCATTCCGGGGATCTAAATGTTTGGGGGTGTGAGTTGAATGCAGACGTTACACTGCTGGGAGATAGAAGACACCATCAGGCAGGATTCGAGCAGTAAGACCAGTAAAATCCAGAAACATTGGTTCTTACACTTTAGTTGTTACCGTCTGGCACTGCTTTTAGAAAATATAAATGTAGTGTAGGCCATTTGTTGGGATGTGCACATGCATCCTAAAAATGTATAGAAGGCAAATGACTGTACATGAAATTCCACATTTTGGAAGTGCATCATTTTATGTACCTGATCTGTGATATGATATACTATATCAACATATCAGCAGGTGATTTTCAGATGTTGACATGATGAGATAGTTTCCAACATGGCTGACCTTGAGACCAGGAAGGCACCTGTGCTAGCACCTGGCCCTGGACTAAAGAAAGTTATTAGAGAGGACAACCTAAGCATCGTAAAAAACAAAGTATGCGAAAAAAAGAAACAAATCATTCTTCTTTATAGTTTGTGTAGTATAGTGTAGGTGTATTTTTTTTCTCATACTGACTTTAGATACAAGGAAAACTTCAAATAATGTAATTTTCTTCTTAAGGTAGTTCTTAAACTTGTTATAAAAAGTAAAATAAGATGTCCACTACTGAGAGCTGGTGCATATGAAAAAGAAAGGAGCAGCTACTTGCTAATAACCCTCAGTTCCTGTCATGTATCTGCACAATTGGAAGCACATCTATATTTGGGGGGACTCGTAATTTATATTTCCGGCTGTAAAACGTTGCTAAAAAAGTTATACCAATCCCTTGTGACATTGTTTTTGACTTTCTATGACGTTTGAGTTTTAAATCAAACGCTGACTGATCCTTCACCCATGCAGTATTTCCAGTCCCTTATCTCTCATATTACTAACAGACCTGATGTGCTTGAGTCAATGGGCCGTAGGTCTTTCATGTATCTCCTATGAATCTGCACCTAGAATTAAATGTCATTTGATAAACACACAAACACTAATAATACCCAGAGTTTTTCTGGGTGAGCATCGTTGTGGCACCACCTCATCCATCAGTGTCTCTAATGAGAGTTAGCACTGACAAGTCAGCTGAGGCATCCCAGGCGGCGTTGTCTTATTTTTCATGCTTACCATGCTAACCAATATCAGTGGTAAGGTGATCTCAGCTGAAATGGGAGGGGGTATTAGGGTGTGTGCGTGCTTTTGCATGTGTGTGTGCTTGTGTGTGTGTGCATTTGTGCATTTGTGCATCCATATGTGTGTGCTCGCACATGTATGTGTGTGGGGGTCCTGTTCAAGGTCCCCGTTAGCCTAACGGAACATGCATAGCATCACTGTCATTTTAGTGTTGGAGACGTTAATCAAAACCAACACCAGTAAGTGGCTTGTTGGTTAATCTGTGTGCTGTTTTCAATGTCCTCATTAATAATGTGACGAACAGACCAGGGAAAGTTGACAAACTAATGAGGTGTCACAGGTCATTTAGACCAATCAGACCACCACAGAACATTAGCCAAACAATTACTGCACAGCCACTACACTAGAGTAGCCTACCACTGCTTCACTAAATGTCAGACAACAATAACGACAACACCAATACTCACATGAACTGAACACCAGCCACTGACAGTAACAGGGAGATCCCGGTCTTTAGGATTCCTCTCCGTAGCCCTCTGAGCATATGTTTATTTACTCTCTTAACAAAGTAAGAATCCCAGGTGAAATCCTCTGGGTCCTGAAAATAACTTAATCCTCTTCCTGTTTATTTGAATTATAGATGATCTCCTCTCTCTCAAACAGTGGCAGATTCGCTTGGTTGAGTCTTTTGGACTAGAGAGAGAGAGAGAGAGAGAGAGAGAGAGAGAGAGAGAGAGAGAGAGAGAGAGAGAGAGAGAGAGAGAGAGAGAGAGAGAGAGAGAGAGAGAGAGAGAGAGAGAGAGAGAGAGCGGGAGAGTAGCCTACCACTGCTTCACTACATGTCAGGCAACAATACTCACATGAACTGAACACCAACCAGTAACAGGGAGGTCCCGGTCTTTAGGATTCCTCTCCATAGCTCTCTGAGCGTATGTTTATTTACTCTCTTAACACAGTAACAATCCCAGCTGAAATCCTCTGGGTCTTGAAATTAACTTAATCCTCTTCCCTTTTATACTTTAACTATTTGCAGATCATTACAACACTGTACATAGCCATAATATGACATTTGAAATGTCTCCATTCCTTTGAAATGTTTACCGTTCATTTTTGATTGTTTATTTCACTTTTGTTTATTATCTATTTCACTTGCTTTGGGAATGTAAACATACTGTATGAGAGAGAGATCTACAGTTTCAGAAGCTGGGCCCTCGGCATTGTGGGACAGATTTCATGCTCCGAACTGCTATTCCCACCTGGGATGAGCCAGAGTTTGGATTGGGCCCAGAAATCTCGGGGTGCCTAAGGGGATTTTTCAACACGGCATTAATGATGTCATCTGGAATACTTTCGACATGTTTGAGGGATTTATGAATGCAGAGGCCAGCCTTCCTGGTGACAAGGGAGACTAGAGAGAGAGAGAGCTGCTTTGTGAATGTATATCTCTCTGGTTGGGCCTGGTGGTAGAGCCTGGTGGCAGGGCCTGGTGGCTGGGCCTGGTCGCTAAGCCCAGTGGCTGGTGGCTGGGCCTGGGCCTGGTGGCTGGGCCTGGTGGCTGGGCCTGGTCGCTAAGCCCGGTGGCTGGTGGCTGGGACTGGGCCTGGTGGCTGGGCCTGGTGGCTGGGCCTGGTCGCTAAGCCCGGTGGCTGGTGGCTGGGCCTGGGCCTGGTGGCTGGGCCTGGTCGCTAAGCTTGGTGGCTGGTGGCTGGGCCTGGGTCTGATGGCTGGGGATGGGCCTGATGGCTAAGCCTGTTGGCTGGTGGCTGGGCGCGGTTGCTAGGCCTGGTGGCTGGGGCTAGTATGTGGGGCTGGGATCTGTGTACAGTAGGCCTCGTGGGTGTCTATGATTTGAGCAGGGGATGGACCAGCCCTGGGCTTATTGCAGATTATTACTCCTTATTCTGTCTATTCTACGCAGCACATTCGTATCTGAATGTTCTATTGTGATATAATGCAATAAAATAAACTGAAATCATGTCATTTATGTGTCTATGTTTACTGTGTGTGAATGAATTGTGTATGGGTCTCGTAGACTGAACTGTAGTTAGGAAAGGTTTTGTTTGCACAAAACTAAAACACAGATAACCCAACTCTAATAATATCTGGGTTATGAAGTCATCATCCATTTGACAGACAAGATGAATGACCTTAGCATATTGCAGATAACCATCTGTTTTTCCTCTGTGTGGGTATTATGTTGTGGTATAGCACACATACTGGACCTCCCAGGACAGTCTTCATTTATTCATTTGTTATCCTATTTGAGATTTCCACTTATTGATATTCGTAAAGCCCTTTCCTTCCTCTACGGAAAACTGCCTTGTTAGTTTATGTATTTGAATCCCCATTAGCTTTTTCAAAAAAAGCAGCTACTCTTCCTGGGGTCCACAAAAAACAAGTGACAGAACACTGATAGACAATGACAGTCACACAAATTTAAAATTTAACGATATACAAACAATACAATCAAAAAAATAATACAAACAATACAACAACAAAAATAATGTGTGTGTTAGAGTGTGTCTGTGTTTGTATGTGTCCCCTCACAGTCCCGTCGTTCCATAAGTTGTTAATGGTGTCATTTTTAGAACTCCATTCAAAGCTATTTTGTGCTTCCCGACATGTGAAAAAATCAGAGAGGCAGCCATCGGTGGATAACGACAAAGGAAGTGAATCTGTGATGTTGGTGGCCTGGTGCTTAATAAAGCAGAGCAGATTGGGTGGTGGCCATGTCTCAACTCTAACGGGGAAGAAGAACAGTGTCACTCCTGTCAGTGTATTATGTTTTAATCCAAGACAGTTGTTGTCTCTCTCTCAGACCCATAATTCCATGCCATTAAAGTGCTGGGCGTGGGAGGTGTCTCTGGGCTCTGAGGCGGTTGGGGTTTTCTACCTCTTGTTGCCCTGGCCTTAATACTCCTCCCCGTCACTTTTCACAGGAAATGTTTGGCACGGGTTGAAAGCATAACGACTAGTTGCGGCTCTAAAACGATCATAAAGTCAATCATGTGCCAGGATTTAGCCGGCAATCTTCCTCAGTTGCTCCTTATTGCACTTCCATACCAGAGGTGCTCTCTGTGTGTGTGTGTGTGTGTGTGTGTGTGTGTGTGTGTGTGTGTGTGTGTGTGTGTGTGTGTGTGTGTGTGTGTGTGTGTGTGTGTGTGTACACCCACATCCACCTACACATAAATACTGTCTTAATGAAAAAAAGGAAGCCAGTACTGAAAAACAAGTTGTGTGGCTAAATTATGATGCAGTGTGAATCCAAGTACTTTTGACACTTCTTTATGAACAACTGCTAATCGAAAATGTAGGGGGGAATTATTACCACTTGTTCTGATTTGTATGCATGACAAGCTTTTTTCGTCTCAAAGATTACAAGACCCCACAAGGCCATTAGATTACAGTACGTGCAAACATTTGCAATTATGATGAACTCTATAGCGCTTATCTCCAAAGGAACAGGTTCTTACTGATGGACAAGTAGACGTTTTAATGAAATAAACTGCTCTGAACTGATGAAATAAAGATTGCTCCACCCCAGGGCACACTCAAATTAAATGATCAAGATGACTGCATGCATGCTGCTTCCATTAGCTCAGGTATGGTAATGGTTGACCTAATCACACTGCACATGTTCCATCTGCCTAGCTTTCAAAAATGACAATATGAAGGGGGCATGGGTAAGAACAATAGTAGCACATCATAATGAGCCCCGAATCTCTAAAATGCAGTTTTTTTCAATCGTTCCTTTACTGACAGGGCCTGGTCCATAAAGTGTCTGTCTCACTGGTCTGGGGTCTAAAGCCATGGTATGATGTGAAAACCATGTGCTGTCCCTAGGGACTAGGGGAGTCAACAGTGTGATGCTCCGTGGTTTTATGCATCCAGATAAACATGGTGCTCAGCTCGGCTCGCTGGCCCGGCTGTCAGGAGCTTCTCGAAGGAGCCCAGAGTCCTTGCCTTAAAACAATGTTGGTCTTGGGCGAGAGGGGACTGGAACTGGCAATGGGAAACACCTGTGTCGGAGTGAGGTGGGAATGGCACGGACGGGGAGAATTCCCAGTGTTCCAGAGAAAGGGTCTGGCTGGCGGCGGGCGGTAGGGGTAGCTGGAGGGGCCATTAGGTATTGAGAGGTGGAAGTGTGAGGAATTTGGTCACGGTTCTGTTTCATTTGTTGCCTTGTAAACACACTTGGTTTGGAGCAGCAAGCCAAAGTCTTTTTCAACTCCCTGGGCTGGAAGGATGTGCAAAGTCAGGAATATGATGGGGGTGAGGGATGGGAACATCATGGAAAGAAAAGTAATTCACCACCAGACTAGACTGCCTCCCTCTTTCCCTGTGTGTTGGTTTTCTTAGATCTATTGCATGTCTGACTGTTAAAGCATTTAGCTATGCTGAGTCATTCAGTACTTTACATTTTTACATTTACATTTTAGTCATTTAGCAGACGCTCTTATCCAGAGCGACTTACAGTTAGTTCATTCATCTTAAGATGGGACAACCACATATCACAGTAATGGTAAGTACATTTTTCCTCAATAAAGTAGCTATCAGCAAAGTCTAGGGGGGAAAAAGTTGAGTGCGAGTGTTAGTTCACGAAGCAGGTTGCTGTGGTATTATTTAAGATACTCTTTGAAGAGGTAGGGTTTCAGATGTTTTCGGAAGATGGGCAGGGACTCTGCTGTCCTAGCTTCAGTGGGAAGCTGGTTCCACCATTGGGGTGGAGAGAGAAGAGCTTGGACTGGGCTGAGCGGGAACTTCCCTCCTGTAGGGATGGGAAGGCCAAGAGACCAGAGGTGGCAGAATGGAGTGCTCGGGTTGGGGTGTATTGTTTGAGCATTGCCTGAAGTTAGGGAAGGGCAGGTCCTCTTGCTGCTCCGTAGGCAAGTACCGTGGTCTTGTAGTGGATGCGAGCTTCGACTGGAAGCCAGTGGAGTGTGCGGAGGAGCCAGGTGATATGGGAGAACTTGGGAAGGTTGAACACCAGGTGGGCTGCAGTTTTCTGGATAAATTGCAGGGGTTTGATGGCACGAGCAGAAAGCCCAGCCAACAGCGTGTTGCAGTAGTCCAGACAGGAGATCACAAGAGTCTGGATTAGGACCTGCGCAGCTTCCTGTGTGAGGTAGGGTCGTACTCTATGGGTGTTGTAGAACCTGCAAGAGCGAGTCACTGTTTTGATGTTTCTAGAGAACGATAGGGGGTTTTCCAAGGTTCTTTGCACTCTGGGAGGGCGACACCGTGGAGTTGTCAACCGTGATTGAGAGATCTTGGAGTGGGCAGGTCTTGCCTGGGAGGGAGAGCAGCTCTGTCTTGTTGAGGTTGAGCTTAAGGTGGTGGGCTGACATCCAAGCTGAGATATCTGCCAGGGTGTCAGAAGGAAGGAGAAAAGTAGTTGAGTGTCATCCGCTTAGCAATGATATGAGAGACCATGTGAGGATATGACGGAGCCGAGTGACTTGGTGTATAGAGAGAAGAGGGCCTAGAAACAAGCCATGGGGGACACCAGTAGTGAGAGTACGTGATGCAGACATAGATCCTCTCCACGTCACCTGGTAGGAGCGGCCTGCCAGGTAGGATGCAATCCAAGAGTGTGCAAAGCCTGACACGCCCAGCCCTGAGAGGGTGGAGAGGAGGTTCTGATGGTTCACAGTGTCAAAGGCAGTGGATAGATCAGGAGGATGGGGGGGTTGGAGAGTTAAGGAGGAAAGAGAAGGTGGAAAAGAGTTTCCTAGGGTTGGAGGCAGAAGCTTGATATTTAGAGTGATAGAAAGTGGCTTTAGCAGCAGACACAGAGGAATAGAAGGTAGAGAGGATGGAATGAAAGGATGATACATCCTCAAAGTTTTCCTCATCCCATCATCTGATCTAATTGAGAGCTTGGCTCTGAAATAGCAAAAATTGACCAGATTGAGTATCTACAGATCTTAATTTGAGTCTGTTTGGTACAGCAGGAAAATAATCCTGCAGCAACAGGAAATGTAAATTATTATATGGATTTTAATTATTGGAAACATTTTTGTAGAGGTTGATACATTTTTTGTTAGGGGCAAATCAAGTCTGACATTTTAAAGTGGACATTGCAAACATTAGAAGCCTTTTTAAGCGGAACAACAAGTTTGTATTTCCTGCTATGCAGGAAAATGATTGGCAACAAAAGAGATCCTATATCTATATCTGCATGTGGGTATCACTTTATTCAAGTCAGTCCAGCCAAGTTACAATGCTCTGGTTTTCATTTTATGATACTGTAGCTATATTTCAGTGCCATTTCATGTACTGCTTTTTAAAATCTCTGCTTGATTTGTATTCTGAGATTTGTATTGAATATATTTTGATTAGAAACATTTGATGCGATAGTGAGCCCCCCTGCTTCAACAGCTGCAGCATTTGATATGAAATTATAAACTACAAAAAATATTTAATGTAAATGTATATTTCATGGTGAGATGGAAGGGTTTGAGGCTTTACCGTATGGGTCTGCTGAATATCATTCATGTACATTACTGCCTTTCAAGCATATTTTCTTAGATAATAACAGTTATAACCGGGTAGCTAACTAAACAATAGTATTATTGTCAGGTTCGTCGTAAAAAGTGGACCAAAATGCAGCGGTATATGAATACTCATCTTCTTTTATTAGAAGGAAACCAAAATAAAACATAGACGAAAACAGTCCTGTAAGGTGCTATAGACTATACAAAGAACAACTACCCACAAAACCCATGGAAAAACACCCCTACTAAATAGGACCTTCAATTAGAGGCAACGAGGAACAGCTGCCTCCAATTGAAGGTCAGCCCAATAAACTAAACATAGAAATTTAAGAACTAGAACGAACATAGAAATATATTAACATAGAACAAAACCCCCAAAAAACGAAACACACAAAACAAACACACCCCTGCCACGTCCTGACCAACTACAATAACAAAATGACCCCTTTGCTGGTCAGGACGTGACAATTATACACAAGGAATGCATCAGCTGTTGATATGTCCTCTGGGAAATACAGTTGTTTAGAAAACAAAACGGATATCTCCTCGTTTTTACCCTAATCTAGTTATGTGTGAAAATAACTACCTCAGACTCAGAGTGACTACCAACGCATATCCATCCATCTCCACCACCACCCAGCCCAGCCTCCCGTCTCTTCACTCATGTGTCAGTACTATCCTGTCTGCTGTTCCTATATCCTCAGGTACCTCCTGTCAATTACCCTGACACTGGCTTTTAATTCCACCATTTTCCACAGTGTAAGCATCCATCTCCACTGTCTCCAGCACAGTTAGACAGTACAGTGTTTGGCCCACAACTGTCCAGTAGAGACAGGTCGTGGTAATAAGAGAAGAGAAATCTGTGCATTGAACCAGATGCTGCAGTAGTACCTAAATAATGCTTAACATGAATCTGATTCCTTGATTGAGGCTAGCTGCATGTTTATATTTAGTACTATTTCAACTGTTTGAATCCACATCAAAATGAGCCATTGAAATCTGCTTTATCTCTTTAGCGTAGTGCACGCTAAATTTAGTCACGCAATAGCACGCGAGTACTATATTTTTCTGATAAGATGACATAATATACAGGCTTTTCTTTAGATAAATATGCAGAGTACCGGGGAATCTACATATGCGATATACAATGTGCCACTGAATGGCAAATAACCTAATCCATGTGGAGTCGTAGCGGAGGACACCCAGGAAGCAGCATAAATTAAACTCTGTGGTTGTTATGATTTCTTCCTCATCTTGACGCTTTGACATCCCCTGGTATCTTTGCGGTGGGCGTGTGTGTGTATGTGTGTGTGTGTGTGTGTGTGTTTGTATGTGTGTGTGCGTGTGTGTGTTTGTATGTGTGTGTGTGTGTGTGTGTGTGTGTGCATGTGTGTTTGTATGTGTGTGTGTGTGTGTCTGTGTGTGTGCATGTGTGTGTGCATGTGTGTGTCTGTGTGTGTGCGTGTGTGTGTGCGCGTGTGTGTGAGTGTGTGTGTGTGTGTGTGTGTGTGTGTGTGTGTGTGTGTGTGTGTGTGTGTGTGTGTGTGTGCTATCAGTGTGCTGTGGAGGAATACAGCTGTTGGAGGCTATATATATTAAATCTCATCCTCTATCTCTGAATTAAGTCTGTGCAGAACTGCTATTTACCATCTTCTTGGACCCGTATGCAATTTGGAAATCTTTCATTTGGATCAGATGTCGGTTCTGCAGGTAGCATGACCAACTTTTTTAACAAAGTACTAATGTTTTCTCTTCTTTTCTTCCAATGCATTCCAACCATCTTTCTACTTCTCTCCCTTCCTTTCTGATCACCTTCTCTTCTCTCCCACTTTGTCTCTCTCTGTGTCTAACACAATTATTTACTGTATGTTTTAGTTTATGAACATGTCAGGCTGAGATGATGAATGGCTTGTAATATCAAAGGATTATATGGACAGTAGATTACAGTAAGAGGACACACACACACACACACACACACACACACACACACTTACAATAAAACCGCATGAAAAAATCACATATGACAAGATCATGGTGATATTTTCATATATGATTTTGTGTGATGATGGGGTGATCTTTTCATATGTTCACACATGTGTGAACATTTGTAAACAAATCACATGTAAGAAAATGCACATGTGAAATTTTCACGAGTCAGACATGGTTTTCGGACACGTGTGATGTTTTACATGATTTTTTTTACGCAAACAAATCATGTGAAAAATGTCACGTAGGAAAAACAGACACTTGTTAAGTTTCACGTTTTCACATGTGGCATTATATACAGTACCAGTCAAAAGTTTGGACACACCTACTCATTCCAGGGTTTTTCTTTATTTTTACTATTTTCTACATTGTAGAATAGTACTGAAGACATCAAAACTATGAAATAACACATATGGAATCATGTAGTAACCAAAAAAGTGTTAAACAAATCAAAATATATGATATATTAGAGATTTTTCGAAGTAGCCATCCTTGATGACAGCTTTGCACACTCTTGGCATTCTCTCAACCAGCTTCACCTGGAATGCTTTTCCAACAGTATTGAAGGAGTTCCCACATATGCTGAGCACTTGTTGAGTCCTTTTCCTTCACTCTGTGGTCCAACTCATTCCAAACCATCTCAATTGTGGAGGCCAGGTCACCTGATGCATACTCCACCACTCTCCTTCTTGGTCAAATAGCCCTAGCATTAGACTACACAATCACAAGTATCTGGAACGAATACAGATTGTATACATTGACATCACATAGTTGTTTTTAGCTGTGTAGATTATTTATTTTGAATCTTTTCAGTGTAGTTTGAAGGCTTTCAGACATTTCAGAAGAAAAATGTATGCATTGAAATTACAAAAAGTTATCTTGACTTAACTGATTAACTCTGACAGCGCTAATTTTAACATGTTAAAAATAATAAATAAGGAGACACAGAGTGCTAGCTTCTTTTCCTTGTCACTGGGCTTCTTCCAATGGTCACTGACCAACGTATGAAGAGTCACTCCGAATGTCACTCCATAAATCATTATTTTTAGCACACTTGAATTATTATACTCAGGTAGATACCTTTTTACGGACTGGCATTACAGAATTTGCAATTCCATATGTGGAAATATTGATTCTGCAACATGTTAACGCCAACTTTTCACATAAGGAGAATAGCACTATTTCACCACCACAATGTGAACTTGCAATTCCAGATTTGAAAGCTAGATTCACATGTGAATGTTTCTTACATGGGAAACTGCAAATGTGATTTTTACATGAGAAAGTTTTTCAGATGTGAAACTGAATATCCGATTTTCACATGTGAACGTTTTTAACATGTGAAACCACAAATTTCACATGTGCAACTGCAATTGCAGTTTGTATTACATTTAATACAAATACGGTTTCACATTTGAAATAGCTGTTTTCACATGTTGAGCTTAAATTTCATTCGTGAAACCGTATTAAATGTACAGTTCACATGTTATTAACACCACCATGCGATTTTGTGAAACTGCAAATTTGCCATGTGTTTTTTTTTTGTAAGGGCACACAAACACATACACACACTTCCCTCTTATGAGAAACACACACCATAAACTGGAGACATTAATCTATGGTCGCATGTTTGATATTTACTTACTGTAGGAGGGATTGTAGCCACAATAACATTACCAGTGTCCCAGGGACATAATGGAAGTGAACTTTACAAAGGTGTCCATAATTGCAGCATGGCTGAACCCCCTTGGATAAGATTACATATTAGTTTGTACACTGGCCTCCTCATTATGCTGGCAGATGAAAAAGCTGCATTTTAGCGTAGTTTAATGAGCAGCATTGGAGTGAAGGTCATCTTAATAGGATTCAAGTCTGTGGCAGAGCAGAGCCAGAGGTAACATTCTAATGAGAAAGTAGCCTGACTCTCTCTCTCTCTCTCTCTCTCTCTCTCTCTCTCTCTCTCTCTCCTGGCCAACACTCTCGGCTTCTGAAAGATCTCTCTCTCTTTCTTTCTCTGGTGAGTCAGTAATTGATCCAATATAATTGTATTGTTGTCACAGATGGGAGTCTTATTGTTGCTATTTGTAATGTAGCTGTTCTCTTCAAGGTCTCGGCGTCCGATCGCTGTTGTGTGTTGTTGTTATTGCTCTGCCTCTGTGGCCTGAGATTCATTTGAGATGCATGCATGTACATTATACACACATTCACCACACATGGACAGACAGACAGACAGACAGACAGACAGACAGACAGACAGACAGACAGACAGACAGACAGACAGACAGACAGACAGACACTCAGTGGTTGGAGATGCATTCTATTACCATAATTCAGCTCTACTTCCCAGGCCACAGGGTGTTTATTGGAAGGGACAGTTTTTTCATTGCTTACTTATGGGTGGAGGGACATCAGAACCAGCAAGCAAAAATAATGAATGTTAAGTATCACGTACACCAGCATGGCAGCACAGCAAGGACAGTGTGTGTGTGTGTGTGTGTGTGTGTGTGTGTGTGTGTGTGCCCACAATCTCCATTTGCCTTGGGCTGTAGCCCTAGCATTTAAGCACTGTAGGCATTTACACCACCCTAACCATATATAACCACTTTACTAACTTATTATGTGGTTTTCCATTTCAAGTCAAAAAAAATATTTGTCACATGCTTTGGTGACAATAGGTGTAGACTAACAGTGAAATGCTTACTTACGAGCCCTTCCCAACAATGCAGAGAGAAAGAAAATAGAGAAATAATAGAAAATGAATAGCACTAACAATGCAAGTAATGATAAATACACATTGAGTGACAATAAATTCGCTATATACACAGGGTACCAGTACCGAGTCGATGTGCAGGGGTACCAGTACCGAGTTGATGTGCAGGGGTACGAGGTAAATGAGATAGATATGTACATATAACTAGGAATAAAGATACTAGGCAATAGGATAGTTATTACACAGAAGCAGCAGCTTATGTGATGAGTCAAAAAAGGTTGTGCAAAAAGGGTCAACGCATATAGTCCAGGAAGCTATTTGTTAACTATTTATCAGTCTAATAGCTTGGGGGCAGAAGCTGTTCAGGGACCTTTTGGTTCCAAACTCTTCACGACTGTGTTGGTATGTGTGGACCATGATAAATCATTAGTGATGTGGACACCAAGGAACTTGAAGCTCTCGACCTGCTCCACTACAGCCCCGTTGATGTGAATGGGTGTGCTCGGCCCTCTGTTATTTATAGTCCACGATCAACTCCTTTGTCTTTCTGATGTTGAGGGAGAGGTTGTCGTCCTGGCACCACACTGCCAGGTCTCTGACCTCCTCCTTATAGGCTGTCTAACAGTCGTCGGTGATCAGGCCTACCACAGTTCTGTCGCCCGCAAACTTAATGATGGTGTTGGAGTCATGTGCCGCCATGCATGTCGTGGGTGAACAGGGAGTTCGGAAAGGGACTAAGCAAACACCCCTGAGGGGCCCCAGTGTTTAGGGTCAGCGTGGCGGTTGTGTTGTTGCCTACCCTCACCGCCCGTCAGGAAGTCCAGGATCCAGCAATGAATCAGGAGGATAGATTATGGTCAGATTTGCCAAATTGGGGGTGAGGGAGACCTTTGTATGTGTTTCTGTGTGTGGATTAAAGGTGATCTGGAGTTTTTTTGCCTCTAGTTGCACAGGTGACATGCTGGTAGAAATTAGGTAAAACAGATTAAGGTTTCCCTGCATTAAAATCACCAGCCACTAGAAGTGCTGCCTCTGGTTGAACATGTTCTTGTTTGCTTATGTCCCTATACAGCTCATTGAGTACAGCTACACTATATATAGAAAAGTATGTGGACACCCCTTGAAATTTGTGGATTTGGCTATTTCAGCCACACCTGTTGCTGACAAGTAATGTTCCCTTAAGCTGTGTTAATGCGCAGTAGCCCCGAGACTGCCATGCAGAAGTGTCAGCCCAAAGAGATTGATCTTCACTCAAATTTCTAGAGCAGTGGTAACCAACTGGTCTGTCTCCAAGGCATTCCTAGTCGATCACCAAACATTTCTGTAAAAAAAACAAAAATATAGCCTTGTGTTCCTATTTTTTTTATTCGTCTCAGGCTGTTGGTGGTAGTTGCACCCGATTCAGCTGCTCTGCGCTTTGTAGGCAAACTGTTGCCATTTTGAACAATTTCATGTGTCTGAAGGTACAAACTTTTCCTTCCTGGCGGGCCCAGAAAGCAAATCAAGTGTACTATCGGCCTACCGCTGGCCAATCGGATGGCTCAGATGACAGTGTCTGCAGTAACGTAGCAGGCATAAGAATAAGTCTACATCAAAATTGATACTGTGAGATTTTAAAAGCATGAACAGAGAGAGACTGTCAAATTTGTGTTTAAGTTCTTACTCAGCACTGTCAACAGTTTGTATTCAACACTTTTATAAGCCATAAAATGCACGTTCTTAATATTTACACTCAGCGCTACAACAAGTACTGCAGCAGTAATGAATGAGTAGAAAAGTGTATCTATAGGCTTGCATTGTTGTTATTATTATTAGTGGCTTGGGTCTTTTTTAATATCAAAGAATATTTCACTTTCTCTGTTCATAGGAGTAACAACATGAATTTGTGCTTGGGGCAGAAATGATGTGGAAGACGGTGCCCCTCCACTGGTCAGTGTCAGTGGAGGAATGAGAGAGCGAAGTATTTTGAGAGGCGGACTCTTAGTCTGCTGCTCTCTCCCTCCGCTGAGACTGACCATCAGATACAGGCACCTACCGGTCCAGTAAAAGAAAAAGAAAAAAATTAAATGATGGGGGATTCTCTGCCTTTAACCCTATTACAGGGGCTGAGTCACTGGCTTACTGGTGCTCTTCCATGCCGTCCCTAGGAGGGGTGCGTCACTTGAGTGGGTTGACTCACTGACGTGATCTTCCTGTCTGGGTTGGCGCCCCCCCTTGGGTTGTGCCGTGGCGGAGATCTTTGTGGGCTATACTCGGCTTTGTCTCAGGATGTGGTTAAAGATATCCCTCTAGTGGTGTGGGGGCTGTGCTTTGGCAAAGTGGGTGGGGTTATATCCTGCCTGTTTGGCCCTGTCCAGGGGTATTGTCGGACGGGGCCACAGTGTCTCCTGACCCCTCCTGTCTCAGCCTCCAGTATTTATGCTGCAGTAGTTTATATGTCGGGGGGCTAGGGTCAGTCTGTTATATCTGGAGTATTTCTCCTGTCTTATCCAGTGTCCTGTGTGAATTTAAGTATGCTCTCTCTAATTCTTTCTTTCTCTCTTTTTTTCTTTGTTTCTTTGTTTCTCTCTCTCGGAGGACCTGAGCCCTAGGACAATGCCTCAGGACTACCTGGCTTGATGACTCCGTGCTGTCCCCAGTCCACCTGGCCGTGCTGCTGCTCCAGTTTCAACTGTTCTGCCTGCGGCAATGGAACCCTGACCTGTTCACCAGACGTGCTACCTGTCCCAGACCTGCTGTTTTCAACTCTCTAGAGACAGCAGGAGCGGTAGAGATACTCTGAATGATCGGCTATGAAAAGCCAACTGACATTTACTCCTGAGGTGCTGACCTGTTGCAACCTCGACAACCACTCTATTTATTATTATCTATGAACATTTGAACATCTTGGCCATATTCTGCTATAATCTCCACCCGGCACAGCCAGAAGAGGACTGGCCACCCCTCATAGCCTGGTTCCTCTCTAGGTTTCTTCCTAGGTTCTGGCCTTTCTAGCGAGTTTTTCCTAGCCACCGGGCTTCTACACCTGCATTGCTTGCTGTTTGGGGTTTTAGGCTGGGTTTCTGTACAGCACTTTGAGATATCAGCTGATGTAAGAAGGGCTTTATAAATTTGATTTGATTTTATTTAAATGTATGCTCACTCAGCTGTGCTTCACAAGTAGGGTACTATGGAGAGTACTATGGTGTTGAATGCTAAACTATAGTCAATGAACAGCATGTCAATGAACAGCATTCTTACATAGGTAGTCCTCTTGCGGCCTTGCGAAGGTTAACACACTTAAATGTGTTACTCACGTCAGCCACAGAGAAGGAGAGCCCACAGTCCTTGGTAGCGGGCCGCGTCAGTGGCACTGTGTTATCCTCAAAACAGGCGAAGAAGATGTTTAACTTGTCCGGAAGCAAGACGTCGGTGTCCGTGACATGGCTGGTTTTCCCTTTGTAGTCCGTGATTGTCTGTAGACCCTGCCACATCCGTCTCGTGTCTGAGCCGTTGAATTTCGACTCCACTTTGTCTCTATACTGACGTTTTGCCTGTTTGATTGCCTTACGGAGGGAATAACTACACTGTTTGTATTTGGACATATTCCCAGTCACCTTGTCCTTGTTTAACCACGGCTCCGAGAAACATAGGATATTACTGTTCTTCAGGTCCCGTTGATAGAATATTCTCAAACGGAGCTCATCCAGTTTGTTCTCCAGTGATTGTACATTCGCTAATGGAACGGGGGGTAGAGGTGGTTTAGTTACTCACCAACGTAGTCTCGTCAGGGTGCCTGCGCGTTGTTTCTTTCTCTTCCGAGTCTCTGGGATTCTGGGATTCGGGCCTGGTCTGGTGAGCAGTATGTCCTGTGCTGCCAACTCGTTGAAGTAGAAATCTTTATCAAAATTTAGATTAATAATCGCTGTTCTGATGTCCAGAAGCTGTTTTTGGTTATAGGAAACGATGGCAGAAACATTAACTACAAAAGAAGTTACGATCAGCACAACAACAAAAAAACACACAAAATAGCAGAATTGGTCAAGAACCCGTAAAACGGCAGCTATCCAATCCAACGCCATTCTTAATTTGGATTGATCTGTGTTCATATACATGGACGGTGTTACCAATATTAACAAAATTACAGTACCATGGTCCAGTATAGAAAAACAACATATCTGACCAGTTGTTTCCTTTTCAGTCTGACCATGAAGTCCAGTCCCGCTGTGAGCCTCCCATTGGGCCATGTTGACAAGATGGATGGACAGAAGAATGGCACATGGCAGCCATCTGTGTGGTGGGTAGGTGACCCGAGCACGGAGCAGAAACACTCACATTACATATAGGTTGTGTCGGTGATGAGAAACAGAGCTGCCTACTAACCTCCATCACCACCCATCTGTATCCATACACCACCATACACCATCCATACACCACCGGTTACTGGACCAACGGCTAATCACTTTGGTAGTAGCGATCTAGTCAAGTGTTTTCTGATTGGTTTATACATCACTACTGGCATATTTTAGCCTGTCAATGTTGTTAGCTACAGCATGGTGAAAGGTTTGCTATTTTGATTAATTATGTGAAATGATGGTGGCTGTTTAGGAGATTTTAGAGGAGGGCAAATGAGACTGTAATTTATGTTCGCCAACCCCAAAGCCTACATATCATAGTACTCTGTGTGGGTCTGTGTAGAACAATGTGGTCAGCCAAACTGACTGACTTTTCACCAAAGAACATACAGTGCCTTGCAAAAGTGTTCAGACCCCTTGGCTTAAAAAGTCACATAATAAATGACATGGACTCACTCTGTGTGAAATAATAGGGGTTGACATAATTTCTTATGACTAACCCTTCCTCTGTACCCCATACGTAGAACATCTGTAAGGTCCCTCAGTCAAGTATTACATTTCAAGCACATATTCAACTACAGGGAGCTTTTTGACCAGGGAACTTTTCGAAAGCCACATAAAGAAGGGGACTGATTGGTAGATGGGTAACAACAACATATCAGACATGTAATATCTCTTTAAGCATGGTCAAGTTAATAATTACGCTGTGAATTAAGTATCAAACCACCCAAACACATCAAAGATACAGTCGTCCTTCTGAACTGAGCTGCAGGACAGGAATTAAACTGCTCAAATCCTTCGTGATGCAGATTGTGCAGTCATGAGGCCATTGTTGAGAGCTACGGAGTTAAATGGCTGTGATGGGAGAAAACTGAGGATGGATCAACTGTCACGGGTGTCGTAGGGTGTAGACCAAAACGCAGCGGGAAAATGTATACTCATCTTCTTTTTATTGAGGACAAAGAAGGAAAACCAAAACAAACATGTATACAAAAACACAACGACGATTAACAGTCCTGTAAGGCATGAAGCTATACACGGAAACAATCTCCCACAATATCCCATGACAAACACACTCCTAAATATAGGACCTTCAATCAGAGGCAATGATAGACAGCTGCCTCCAATTGAAGGCCCCAATCCCCATTACCAAAACATAGAAATACAAACACCTAGACAGAACATAGAAATAAACTAACATAGAACAATAACCAAAACCCTGGACTAATAAATCAAATACCCCTCTACATACACAACCACCCCGAACCTTATAAACCAAATACCCCCTCTACATGAACACATACACAACCACACCCTAAACCACATAAAACAAATACCCCCTGCCACATCCTGACCAAACTACAAGAACAAATAACCCCTTTACTGTTCATGACGTGACAGTACCCCCCCCCCCCAAAGATGCATACCCCGGATGCACCTTACAAACAAAACAAAACTACAAAAATAAACCCCTAAACTAAAGGGAGGGAAGGGAGGGTGGCTGCCGTCACCAACGGCTCCTGTGCTACACCCCCCCTCCCCAAACCTCCTACAGTGGAGGTGGCTTAGGCTCAGGCCTTAATCCCCTACCTGACCACACCACCCCCACTGCATACCTTTGCCAGAGGCCAGTCACTGAGAACCCTGGACTGTACTCTGGAAGCTCCGGACTGTAGGGCGACTCTGGGAGCTCCGGACCGTAGGGCGACTTTGGGAGCTCCGGACCGTAGGGCGACTCTGGGAGCTCCGGACCGTAGGGCAACTCTCCTGGTTCCGGACAGTGGGCCGTCTCTCCTGGTTCCGGACAGTGGGCCATCTCTCCTGGTTCCGGACAGTGGGCCGTCTCTCCTGGTTCCGGACAGTGGGCCGTCTCTCCTGGTCTGGTCTGGACGTGGCACTGTTGCCGGACACTCTGGACGAGGCACTGTTGCCGGAAGTTCTGGATGAGGCACTGTTGCCGGACACTCTGGACGAGGCACTGTCGTCGGAAGCTCAGGACTGGCCTGACGTACTGGACGCCTGGTGCGTGGTGCTGGTTTAGGAGATGCCAGACTACACACCTCAGGGTCAGCACTAGAAGCAGGAACTGGATACACCGGGACATGGGTAAGCACTGGAGGTCTGGAACGCACCTCTTGCACAACCCGTCCTGGCTGGATAGAAATAGCAGCCCTGCACGAGCGGAGTGCTGGTACTGGGCTGGTACTGGGCTGGTACTGGGCGAACTGGGCTGTGCAGAGGCCTGATGGTTGCCGTGCGTAGAGCAGGCGTAGGGTAGCCTGGGCCTAGGAGGCGCACTGGTGGCCAGATGCGCTGTGCAGGCATCCTCCTTCCAGGCTGGATGCCTACTCTAGCACGGCACTTGCGAGGGGCTGGGATCGCTCGCACCGGACTGTGCGTGCGCATGGGCGAGATCGTGCGCAAGGGCGAGATCGTGCGCACTACCGCATACTCCGGCGCTCTCCACTCCAAATGCTTACCATAATAAGCACGGGAGCTGGCTTAGGGCTCACCCTTGGCCCAGCCAAACTACCCGTGTGCCCCCCCCCCAATTTTTTTTTATTGGGGGTGCCTCTCGTACTTCCCCATCGGCGCGTACAAAGCTTCATACCGGCGTCGCTCCGCCTTGGCTGCCTCTATCTCCTCCAGTGGGTGACGATATTCCCTAGCCTGGTGCCATGGTCCAGCCCCGTCCAGAATTTCCTCCCATGTCCATGATTTCACTGGGCTCTGTTGCTGCTCCCTCCTCCGCTGCTTGGTCCGTGTTTGGTGGGAGATTCCGTCACGGGTGTCGTAGGGTGTAGACCAAAACGCAGCGGGAAAATGTATACTCATCTTCTTTTTATTAGTGAAGAAGGAAAAACACAAACAACGTATATAAAAACAAACGAATTAGACAGTCTCGTCAGGCACACAGAAAAACAAGAAACAATCTCCCACAAAATCCCATGACAAACACATTTATAGGACCTTCAATCAGAGGCAACGATAGACAGCTGCCTCCAACTGAAGGCCCCAACACCAATTAGCTAAACATAGAATACAAATGACTAGACTGAACATAGAAATAAACTAACATAGAACAATAACCAAAACCCTGGACTAATAAATCAAATACCCCTCTACATACACAACCACCCCGAACCATATAAACCAAATACCCCCTCTACATGAACACATAAACAAACACACCCTGAACCACATAAAACAAATACCCCCTGCCACGTCCTGACCAAACTATAAGAACCAATAACCCCTTTACTGGTCAGGACATGACATCAACAACATTGTAGTAACTCCACAATAATAATCTAAATGACAGCGTGAAAAGAAGAATACAAATATACAGAATAAAAATATTCCAAAACATGCAGGCAATAAAGTAATACTGAAGAAAAAAAAATCACAGAAAAGAAATACACTCATTGGCTGAAATGCAAAGCCTTATCTTCAGGGCAAATTCAACACAACACAACACTGCGTAACTGCCTCCTTATTTTCAAGCATGGTGGTGGCTGCATCATGGTATGGGTATGCTTGATCTCGACAAATACTGGGGAGTTTTTACAGGATAAAAATAAATGGGATGGAGCTAAGCACAGGCA
The DNA here is from genome assembly GCF_901001165.1 of Salmo trutta. Lineage (NCBI taxonomy): Eukaryota > Metazoa > Chordata > Actinopteri > Salmoniformes > Salmonidae > Salmo > Salmo trutta. Next base: position 21,709,111 of record NC_042981.1, read on the forward strand.
AAATCCTAAAGGAAAACCTGCTTCAGTCTGCTTTACACCAGAGACTGGGAGAGGAATTCACCTTTCAGCAGGACAGTAACCTACAACACCAAATCTACACTGGAGTTGTTTACCAAGAAGACATGGAATGTTCCTGAGTGGCCTTTACAGTTTTTACTTAAATCTGCTTGAAAATCTAGAGACTTGAAAATTGCTGTCTAGCCATGATCCAGAGCGTTTTATTCATTTTTGACAGAGCTTGATGCATTTTGAAAATAATAATGGGCAATCCAGGAGTGCTCTTATAGACGTACCCAAGAAGACTCACAGCTGTAATCGATGCCAAAGGTGTTTATAACATGTATTTACTGAGGGAGCTGAATACTCATGCAACGACTATATTTTAGTGATTACATTTATATTAATCTTTAAAAAAAAAAAATAATCTTCCACTTTGTCATTACAGAGTATTCTCTGCAGATTGATGACCTTTTTTTTATCCCACTTTGTAACACAATAAAATGTGAATAAATCCAAGGGGTCAGAATACTTTGCAAGGCATTGTGCTGTAGATCAAAGGAGGCATCACTTCTTTAAAAATACAATTTATTTTCAAAGTCATCAACATTCAGCTCCCCACATATCTTTAACAACAACATTAAAGTTAGTGATTGTGAGAAATGAAAGAAAAGTGCATGTGAAATAATGACAAGTAGAACTGAAACAGTAAAACTACGGGAGTGACATCCTATTGAGAATTCAGAAGAATGAAGTAAAGAACAACTCAATTAGTCAGAAATGATATGCAAAAAAACACATTTCAAATTCACACATTGATACACACCCACCAAATATATGTATATTTTTGTAATTATTATTATTTCACACTGACACCCACAAAAAGGCAGTTATCTCCAACTTTTGTTTGACTGAAATAGGAAACTGAGGAAGAGAGAGAACCAGCTCTATAAGAGTCAGCCGGCTACATAAAAGTATTAGAGGGTTTTTAAGGTAATAAATAGTAGAGAATATCATTCTGGAGATAAGACAGTGGACCAGTTTTCCACAGGCTACATCACTTTGATTGCATCTGGCAGCGAATTAAGGCACAAAATAAATAGAAAAACCCTGGTGAGAATGAAAGCCTGACTGACTAGCTTCTTCCTCAATGCTGACATTAGTCTGTGATTCTCAGATGAGCTCCTCTGATGATGACAATGAACCATAAAAAAAGATATAGGGCCGTAAAGTAGAAAAAGGCATTAGTTCATAAAGGGGACCTGGGGGCCGTGTTAAGTTTGGTCCATGGTGCTTCTAAAGCCTTTTTCTCTTGGTTGGCTTTTAGAGATGATTACCATTGTTATTTATAGGGGAAACTATTTGATTTGGGGCATAAATGTGGTTCGATGGTCTGCGCTTTGACTGGGTTCTTTGAGTTCAGTGGTAGTGCTTTGCCTTTTTGAATGAAAGAGATCCCCAAACTGATGTTGCTGGTGTACTCTTTGCAAGCTGGGCAAAGGGAGAATCCAATATGATTGTTATGGACCATGTGTGGCTAGACACAGCAGATAGCAGTGGAAAAACATGGGGTATCACATTATAGGTTACAGGATTGGAAAACGAATCAGTATTGACCACATTGATTGCAGAGACAAATGAGATGATTGCTTGAGTTTTTCTGGTCACCTTGGTGATCTGTCTTTGAGGTCAATTCAATCAAACTTCAAAACATACAAATTGATTCCACCTCTATCCATCATCGTAGGGAATTGCCAATACATTGAGTTGTATCTCAATAGTATGCAAAACTCCTCTCCTCTCCTCTCCATGCTGTCATGAAGATGGGCTAAGTGGAATAGGAGGAGCAGGCCCCAGTACATGCCAGCCCCTGCAATCCAGGCAGCACATGATGTGACATGAGCCGTGTGATCTCCACCAGAGAAAACCTTGATGCATACAGGAACTAATCAGGGCAACACCGGCAACGTTCAGAGGATGCAAATATTTTCAGATTGCTTAAAAAACAATGCACTGCACACACACACACACCACATACACCACACACACCACACACACACTTGCATGCACACACACACACTTTCACACACACGCATGAACGCACATATGCACAAACATAAGAGTACACACACACTTTCACACACACGCACACACACACACGTACACACAAAAACACACATACACACACAAACACACACACACAGACCCCCACCACACAAATCCTCTCACATTCACACAAAAACAAAAAACAACCCCTGACAAAACTCTCCCCGAGTGCATTAGCATAAAACATTAAGCCGAACAAAATTATTACACCTGACAAGCTGAGTTGGAGGGAGAACATTGCCAGTGGCAGGCGGTTACGTGCAGATCATGCAATCATTCTCTCGTCAAGCAACTGTTTCATGGCTGCCTTTGTAGGCTCCGTCATAGCACCTCAACGTGATTCATTCCTCCCTTTTGTTTTTCTTTTCTACCCTCTCCGTCCCTCCCAAAATCCAATAAGTTGCCCTTAAATCAAGTTACCCTGCACCTTGCAGATAGGGGTATTGTGATGGATATGCCAGAATGGATGCCAGGCGCTGTGTTTTTGTGTGGAAGCGCTGTGAAATTATACCGCTCTGATTCTACATTATGCTGCTAAATGTTTGTCTTGTAATGCAATTAAATGTGCATGTAAGTCGCCCCCGCGCTCCCCCAAACTATTGTGGTAGGTATTTAATAATTTTATTTACGCTCTTTTGTAACATTGCCATTTAACCTGGGGTAAAACAGAATAATTTGGAGGAATATTAAAAGAATAACTTAAGTGCGTTTGTCATCGAGAACACAAGCCTCGTTTCATATTTCAAAATGATGCGAATTGAAACGTTAAATTCCTTCTCTCTCATATAAGTGACTGCTGAAGAATTCCTAATGTCGAGCACTTTGCTGAAGGATAGCTTGCAGATAAACAGAAAAAATAGGGAGATTATCGCCTTCTTTCACCCCCCCGGCAAGCAGCAGCTACTGTAGCGGTATGCTAATATAGTATTGAAAAATTTGTGTGCAGAAACGTAAGGAATTAGTGGTGATAAGGAATGACAGACAGCAACAGCAGCAGGAGTGATATCCAGCATTACAGGCCATGTAACAAACCTTTCAAGAGAACAATAAATAGACATACAGTTATTGAAGTGAGCTGCAAGCCTAACCTCACCGCCAACAACTTTGTACCTGCAGTTAAGAGATGGAAACAGTTATGCATAGGCCTACAGTACATCTCGCTGCATACTTATCCCTACAAACTTTCAACATATAGTACCAGCCAAAAGTTTGTACACACCTACTCATTCCAGGGTTTTTGTTTATTTTTCATATTTTCTACATTGTAGAATAATATTGAAGACATCAAGACTATGAAATAACACATATGGAATTATGTAGTAACCCAAAAAGTGTTAAACAAATCAAAATATATGATATATTTGAGATTCTTCAAAGTAGCCACCCTTTGCCTTGATGACAGCTTTGCACACTCTTTGCGTTCTCTCAACCAGCTTCATGAGGTAGTCACCTGGAATGTATTTCAATTAACAGGTGTGCCTTGTTAAAAGTTCATTTGTGGAATTTCTTTCCTAGTTAATGCGTTTGAGCCAATTAGTTGTGTTGTGACAAGGTAGGGGTGGTATGCAGAAGACAGCCCTATATGGTAAAAGACCAAGTCCATATTAAGGCAAGAACAGCTCAAATAAGCAAATAGAAATTATAGTCCATCATTACTTTAAGACATGAAGGTCAGTCAAGAAACATTGAAAGTTTCTTCAAGTGCAGTCGCAAAAACCATCAAGCGCTATGATGAAACTGGCTCTCATGAGGATGTCACGCCCTGACCAGGTGAACTCTGCTATTTTGGTCAGGGTGTGGCATTTCTATGGTTTATTTTCTATGTTTTGGTTATAGCCTTTCTTTGTGTTTTATTTCTATGTTGGGCTCTGGGGTGATTTCCCAATCAGACAGCTGTCGCTTGTGAAGTCTGATTGGGAATCACATTTAAGTTCCTTTTCCCCCACGATGTTTGTGGGTTGTTGCCTCTTTTGTTTGAGCAAGTTAACGTTTCGTCTATTCTTTGTCTGTTTTGGTAACGTGTTTATTTGTGTCTAAATAAACATGTGTTCGCTCCCAGCTGCGCTTTGGTCCGCTTCCTTATCACCCGACGACGAGCGTTACAGAGGACCACCACAGGAAAGGAAGACCCAGAGTTACCTCTGCTGCAGAGGATAAGTTCATTAGAGTTAACTGCACCTCAGATTGCAGCCCAAATAAATGCTTCACAGAGTTCAAGTAAGAGACACATCTCAACATTAACTACTCAGAGGAGACTACATAAATCAAGCCTTCATGGTCAAATTGCTGCAAAGAAACCACTACTGAAGGACACCAAAAAGAAGAATAGACTTGCTTGGGTCAAGAAACACAAGAAATGGATATTAGACCAGTGGAAATGTGTCCTTTGGTCTGAAGAATCCAAATTAGAAATGTTTTGTTCCAACCGCCGTGTCTTTGTGAGACACGGATTAGGTGAACGAATGATCTCTGCATGTGTGGTTCCCGCCGTGAAGCATGGAGGAGGAGGTGTGATGGTGTGGTGGTGCTTTGCTGGTGACGCTGTTGGTGATTTATTTAGAATTCAAGGCACACTTAACCAGCATGGCTAACACAGCATTCTGCAGCCGTACGCCATCCCATCTGGTTTGCGCTTAGTGGGGCTATCATTTGTTTTTCACCAGGACAATGACCCAACACACCTCCAGGCTGTATAAGGGCTATTTGACCAAGAAGGAGAGAGATGGAGTGCTGCATCAGATGGCCTGGCCTCCACAATCACCCAACCTCAACCCAATTCAGATAGTTTGGGATGAGTTGGACCACAGAGTGAAGGAAAAGCAGCCAACAAGTGCTCAGCATATGTGGGAACTCCTTCAAGACTGTTGGAAAAACATTCCTCATGAAGCAGGTTGGGAGAATGCCAAGAGTGTGCAAAGCTGTCATCAAGGCAAAGGGTGGCTACTTTGAAGAATCCAAAATCTAAAATATATTTTGATTAGTTTTTTGGTTACTACAAAATTCCATATGTGTTATTTCATAGTTTTGATAACTTCACTATTATTCTACAATGTGGAAAATAGTAAAAATAAGGAAAAACTCTTGAATGAGTTGGTGTGTCCAAACGTTTGACTGGTACTGTATGTAAATATATCATACTGTTTGACTGCAGAGCGAGTAAAGAAGTGAACCATGTAAGAAAGTATATAGGGTATGTGGAAATGCTTTACTTTGAGCAGGAAACAGGCTACCTTATGACATAGAAGTTCATTAATTGTATTTTATTCATTTACAATGATAACTAGGAAATGTATCCTTGGCTAATGACATTGAACATATTTATTGATGAAGCTCTGAAAGCAACTGGTTCATAAATGTATAATCCATAGCTAATTGGATGTTGCCTCATTTATGAATTTCAGTAATATCCAAATGTAATTTACAGTAAATGATTAAATAAAACATACAAACAAGTATAGAAACTTAGTCACCCCAAAAAATCATCAACGCAAAACATTTCTGTCAATGAAATACCCTAAATAGCAATGCTGACCTAAGGCATATCCCGGTTTCAACTTTTTCACTTGACCCCGAGCAGCAGAGTTTGTGTGCTAAAGAGTGCCAACTTAACCTCTGTGAAAGCAGGTGTTGGTTTGACTGTTGTGGGTCTCAGGCTGTTATTGACTTATCCCTCTGTCTCTTTTAATCCTGCCTGTCATTTAATTACAACACCAACTCCTCTGACCTTGTCGGTCGCTCATGTCTGCTCCGCTCCACTCTGCTCTGAGGGTCTGAGGATCATTACTTCCACTAAGAACCAGCTGGGTCATTGTTTGGGATCTGCCAGCTGTGATTGTTTGGGATCTGCCAGCTGTGTCTATTTTCATAACTCATTTTCCTTTTGTTCCACTACACCTCCCTATTAAAGTACAGAGCAAAAAAGAAAGAGTTATATTCCACCATCCTTTGAACTCTCTCTCCCCCCTCGTCTATGGCCTGATAGTTTACTATGGGACTGGCATGGATGGGTGGAGGGTGGTGTGATGGCGGTATGTAGAGGGGTCGGGTGGAGAAGGGGGTGGGGGGGGGGGTAGCGGGGGTCTGTAATCACCTAATCCAAACATACACTGGGGGAATCTCATTACTGGACCTAACAATTCCATTTTAGCCTTATCTGGTTTCAATCAGACTGCTTCTCATTTGGAGCATGGACCAAGGAGGGAAACTTGATTCCTTTTGTCTAGATGTCAAAGTAGCTATCAGGAGTCCGTCACCCGCTCTGAAAGCACCCCTGTTTTTGAAGCTTTGATCAACAGTGGAGAGAGAGAGGGACTTCAGACAGTCAATTAGAACACTGCTTCCCATCACCCAACGACAGACGAGAGGGCGAGGTTTGGGTGTGTGACATCAGTTCCATGTCTGTTAAAATGGAGGAACTTCCCCTAACCCCACACCCCCCGCTCTTCCCCCCTGCACCCCCCACTCACATGTAAACGAACATTAAAAGGAAACCTGACCCTGGAATCAGTATGGTGTATTTTTTGTCCTTAATTTTTTCTTCCAAAGGGGGAGAGTAGGAGGGTGGGGGGTGGGGATAAACACGGGGGGGTCAGGGAAAGGTGAGCAGAAAACAGCAGCGGCAGCAGCCGCCCTGGCTGAAACGTAATCAGGAATCCCATGCAGATAAAAACAACTCCAGAAGTTGGAGTCGGAGATAATCACAGGATCTGGAATTCACAATAACAAACTTGCCATATATCTAGCTGTCTCCGGCCTTCTTCCCAGGGAGGGCCAGGGGGTCAAACAAATGGCTACATTCCATCAACAGCTCCTTTTTCCCTCAGCAGGGCTCCCAATGAGGTGTCTGGAAGGTTTAAATATGGCCCTTGTAAAGCAAACCTGCAGCCAGCGTATTTTCACTCCTTTTCAAACCTGCCGCTTCTGTGAAGGTCATTTTAGAGACGAAAGGAGTGTGTTTATCTTTTGCTTTCACATGGCGACAGTGGAGGTTCCAATTTTCACTGTTGCCCCTCTCTGCTTCATTTCCTGACAGGGGCTGAGGACTGGGAATGCATGGGGCTGGGGCTGAGGGCCTGCTGGGTTGAATTAAGGGCTGAGGAGCAGGGGAGCAGGGCAAGGGAGCTGTGTTCTTGAGGGGCTCTGGTGTGGCCGGGTGGTTGATGCAGGCAGGTATGATTTACATACTGTAGTTCTGAGTGAGGTTGAGATAGGCTGAGGATTTCACTGTGCTCAGACTCCTCCCCGGGGAGCCATGTTGGAGGAGGCGCAGCATTGTGAAACTGGCTCTGATTTATGTGTTACTGCCCCATTCTCCTCTCCCCATCCACAGCCTCCCTGACAGCTTCACTCTTTATTTCTGTTTGTTGTGATTATTTGCGTTAGTGCGGGTAGGTACGCTAGACTTTGTGTTAACCTTGGTTGCTGCCAGAGACTTAACTGTACCTGCTTGTTACTAATCTGACACTTGCTCTATGGAGGGTAGGGTAGGGAACTCTTTATTGACCTTACTTGTCTTTGCCTCAGAGAATAATTTGTCCCTTTGCTTCAAATGTTAGTAACTAGGTTCTCAGCATGGAAAATGGCCTTACAAAGGGGGAAGGCAGGGGTTCCATTTGGAAGTAAGTTATATTGTCAGTCATAAGTGTTGCGAATAGCCTGAGGTTAGAGAAGAATTATAATATTCAGAGGGATGTTGAAGACACAAGAAGCAACTGTATAAAGAACCATAATAAACACTTAGATTGGATGTATTTCATCACATAAGTTGACTAGAACAGATAATGGACCGCAACAGAAAGCACTATATGTTTATATCATATTGCTGCCTTTCTAAGTAAAGTGTTTCAGGCATTGTATATCCCCCTCTCTCTTCCAGAGTACACTGTAGTGTTTAGAACTGTAGAACTGCATGGCCTATCTCTATTTCTTTATTGATTAACCCCTGCAGCAAAAAGAGAGAGAATGTAAAGACATCAGCGTGTGAAGTTACACTGCCGACTCTCTAATTTCCCCCTCACGACCGCATTCAAATGATTTGCTTTCCCAGACGAAAATCGATGGTCTGTAAAAAATGGACTTCCTGTAGCGGTGAGGGAAATACATTTCATACATATTGACAGCAGCCAAACAGAAAAGCTATCGGGTAGCATTTAATTATTGAAGACATTGATCGACAAAGTGATTTATTCACAGCCGCTCCGCTTAGGGGCCTAATTGAGTCACACTATGGTACAGTTAAGGCCTCTTATTGGTCAGTTTGGTCTGAGTCAAGTTACATTAAGATTATATTCACCAGCATATTCACCATGCTGTACACAGCCATTTATGACACTGACGAATGTGAACCGGTCCATTGTTTGACCATATGATAACTGTTGTATTACGTCATACAGTACAGTAAGTCACAGGAGTGAATCAATAGACTTTTATTTCTTTTTTATTACACCTTTATTTTAGCAGGGAGTCCCATTGAGACCGAGGTCTATTTTACTCGTGAGTCCTGAAAATATACAGTACACTACATATACCACATAATAAAAATAAATATACAATATTGAAGAAAAAAAACACACTCAAGAGCAACAATCACATTCCTCAGCAAAGTGGTTCCCAAACAACAATTTGAATTGCCTGAGAAGCACCAGTACATCTAGTTGTAGGGAACTCTAGTTGTAGGGAACTCTAGTTGTAGGGAACTCTGTAGATTGTTTCATACATGGGGTGCAAAAAACTAAAAGCAGATTTACCTAACTCTGTGGAGACTGAAGGGATCTTCAGAGTTAGCCATCCCTGAGACCAGGTATGGTAACTCGTACGTCTAAAGGCTACTAATGATGTTAGGTACGGCAAATTTTTGTAAGAGATCTTTTTAAAAGAAAGCAATGAATTGAACTACAGTGCATTCAGAAAGTATTCATACCCCTTGACTTATTCCAAATGTTGTTGTGTTACAGCCTGAATTCAAAATGGATTAAATAGTTTGTTTTTTCTCACCCATCTACACACAACACCCCGTAATGACAAAGTGAAAACATGTTTTTGGAAAGGTTTGTACATTTATTGAAATTGAAATACAGAAATATATATTTCACATAAGTATTCACATCCCTGAGTCAATACATGTTAGAATCACCTTTGGCAGCAATTACAGCTTTGAGTCCTTCTGGGTAAGTCTGTAAGGGTTTTGCACACCTGGATTGTACAATATTTGAACATTATTATACAAAATTATTCAAGCTCTGTCAAGTTAGTTGTTGATTATTGATAGACAGCCTTTTTGTGTCTTGCCATAGATTTTCAAGTCAATTTAAGAAAAAAATATAACTAGGCCACTTAGGAACATTCAATATCCTCTTGGTAGGTTATTGTCCTGCTGAAAGGTGAATTTGTCTCCCAATGTCTGTCAGAAAGCAGACTGAACCAAGTTTTCCTCTACGATTTTACCTGTGCTTAGCTCTATTCCGTTTCTTTTTATCCCCCAAAAAACTGGTCTTTGCCGATGACAAGCATACCCATAACATGATGCAGCCACTACCATGCTTGAAAATATGAAGAGTGGTACTCAGTGATGTGTTGGATTTGCCCCAAAGATAACGCTTTTGTATTCAAGACATATACTACCGTTTAAAAGTTTGGGGCCACTTAGAAATGTCCTTGTTTTTGAAAGTAGTTTTTTGTCCATTAAAATATCATCAAATTGATCAGAAATACAGTGTAGACATTGTTAATGTTGTAAATGACTATTGTAGCTGGAAACGGCTGATATTTAATGGAATATCTACATAGGCATACAGAGACCCATTATCAGCAACCATCACTCCTGTGTTCCAATGGCACATTGTGTTAACTAATCCAAGTTTCTCATTTTAAAAGACTAATTGATCATTAGAAAACCTTTTTGCAATTATGTTAGCACAACTGAAAACTGTGTCCTGATTAAAGAAGCAATAAAACTGGCCTTCTTTAGACTGCTTTTCTTTCAAAAACAAGGACATTTCTAAGTGACCCCAAACTTTTGAATGGTAGTGTAAAGTTAATTTCTTTGCCACATTTTTTAAGTTTTACTTTGGTTCCTTATTGCAAACAGGATGCATGTTTTGGAATATTTGTATTTTGTACAGGCTTCCTTCTTTTCACTCTGTCATGTATGTTAGTATTGCGGAGTAACTACAATGTTGTTGATCCATCCTCAGTTTTCTCCTATCACTGCCATTTAACTCTGTATACTCTGTAAAGTCACCATTGGCCTCATGGTGAAATCCCTGAGCGGTTTTCTTCCTCTTAGGCAACTGAGTTAGGAAGGACACCTGTATCTTTGTAGTGACTTGGTGTATTGATACACATTTCAAGGTGTAATGAATAACTTCACTTGTTCAAAGGGATATTCAACGTCTGCTTTTTTTTTAACCTATCTACCAATAGGTGCTGTTCTTTGCGAGGCATTGGAAAACCTCCCTGGTCTTTGTGGTTGAATCTGTGTTTGAAATTCACTGCTCGACTAAGGGACCTTACAGAGAATTGTTTCAAGTTTCAGGTTTCAAGTTTAAATATCACATGCACAAGTACAATGAAATGCCTTTCCTGCACACTCAAAACCCAACAATGCAATAATCAATAACAGTGTATTACTAGAAAAAAACATAAGAAATAAGAAGAAATATGAAGAACACAGTAAGTAATAAGTAAGTAAGCATAATATATACAGGAAATATTTAAAAAGTCAGTTCCAAAACCATATTTACATGTGTAGGGATACTGGAGTGATGGAGCTAGCTATGTATAGTGTGTGTATACATAGAGACAGTGCAAAGATTGAAATAAAAGGTCAATAAACTCAGATAAACTGTGTAACTATTTTGTTAGCTACAGTATTTATCTATTGTATTGCTTCGTGATAGAAGCTGTTCAAGAGCCTGTTGGTGTCAGACTTGATGCACCGGTACCTCTTGCCAAAATAGACTATGGCTTGGGTGGTTGGAGTTTTTGACGATTTTACGGGCCTTCTTTTCACTCTGCCTGATTTAGAGGTCCTAGATGGCAGGGAGCTTGGCCCTAGTGATGTACTGGGCTGTTCGCACAACCCTCTGTAGCGCCATGTGATCGAGGGCGGTGCAATTGCAATGCCAAGCAGTGATGCAGCCAGTCAATAGGCTCTCAATGGTACAGCTTCAGAACCTTTTGATCATTTAAGGGCCCATGCCAAACCTTTTTAGCCTCCTGAGGGGAAAGTGGCACAGTCGTGTGTGTTTGGACCATTTGAAGTCTTTAGTGATTTCAACACAGAGGAACTTGAAGCTGTCTACCTGCTCCACTGCCACCCCATCGATGTGGATTCCTGTAGTCCATGATCAGCTCCTTGGACTTGCTGACGTTGAAGGAGCAACACTGCCAGGTCACTGACCTCCTCCCTGTATGCTGACTCATCGTCGCCGGTGATCAGGCCTACTACCGTCGTGTCGTCAGCAAACATGATAATGGTGTTGGAGTCATGCGGGGCCAACAGTTGTGGGTGAATAAGGAGTAGAGGAGGGGACTAAGCACACACCTATGTGGGGGCCCGTTGTTAAGGGTCAGCTTGGCAGAGGTGAGGTTGCCTACCCTCACCACCTGGGGACAGCCCGTCAGGAAGTCCAGGATCCAGTTGCAGAGGGAGGTGTTCAGACCCAGAAATCTAAGCTTGGTAACAAGCTTGGAGGGGACAATGGTGTTGAATGCTGAGCTGTAGTCAATGAACAGCATTCTCACATAGATGTTAATTTTATCTAGGTGGGTGAGTGCAGTGTGGAGAGCAATTGAGATTTGTCACGCCCTGATCTGTTTCACCTGTTCCTGTGATTGTTTCCACTTATTTGTTGTTTCCAGGTGCCACTTATTTCCCCCAGTGTATTTATCCCTGTGTTTCCTGTCTCTCTGTGCCAGTTCATCTTGTATGTTTAGTCAAGTCAACCAGCGTGTTTTTCCCGTACTCCTTTTCTATTCTCTTTTTATTGTCCTCCCGGTTCTGACCCCTCTGGACTACTTTCCTGCCTGCCTGATCATCCTGCCTGCCCTGACCTTGATTCTGCCTGCCCTTCAGTACCTATTGGACTCTGATCTGGTTTTGACCTTTTTGCCTGTCCACGACCATTCTCTTGCTTACCCCTTTGGATTAATAAACATTGTAAGACTCCAACCATCTGCCTCCTGTGTCTGCATCTGGGTCTCGCCTTGTGCCTTGATAAGATTACGTCGTCTATGGATCTGTTGGGGTGGTGTAGTGGGTCTAGGGTGGCTGGAATGGTAGAGTTAATGTGTGCCATAACCAGCCTCTCAAAGCATGGTTACAAAAATGAGTGCTACAGGGCGGTAGCCATTGTGGCATGAAGCCTTAGAGTTCAGGAATGATTGTGCTCATCTTAAAACATGTGGAGATTAGACTGGGACAAGGAGAGGTTGAAAAGTACTGTGAATATGCCTGCCAGTTTATCTACGCATGCTCTGAGACTACGCCCTGGAATACCATCGGGGCCCTTGCGTGTGTTGACCTGGTTAAAGACCCTTCCCACGTCGGCCTCAGAGAGCGAGATCACCCAATCCTCTGGGTCAGTGACGGCCCTCACACCCGGCTCGATGTTGTTGTTGTCAAAACATGCATAAAATGCATTGAGTTAATCTGGTAGAGAGGCATTGTTGGGCAGATCATGGTTGGGTCTTCCTTTGTAATCCGTAATGGACTGTAGCCTCTGCCACATGTGGAGGGTGTAGAAGCCTGTGTAATATGATTCCACCTTATTCCTATATTGTCCTTTTTCTCATTTGATGACTCTGCAGAGGTCATAGTGGGCCTTCTTGTACTTATTCCTGTCTTCGGCCGTAGCATCAAGGTTGTCTATGATAGCTCTGTGTGCGGTAGGCCTGTTCTTTAGTTTAGCGCACACCTCGGTGTTAAACCAAGGCTTTTGATTGGGGAAGCAGCGAACACTCACCGTGGGTACATTTACATTTACATTTAAGTCATTTAGCAGACGCTCTTATCCAGAGCGACTTACAAATTGGTGCATTCACCTATAATATCCAGTAGAACAAACACTTTACAATAGTGCATCTAAATCCTTTAAAGGGGGGGGGGTTAGAAGGATTACTTTATCCTATCCCAGGTATTCCTTAAAGAGGTGGGGTTTCAGGTGTCTCCGGAAGGTGGTGATTGACTCCGCTGTCCTGGCATCGTGAGGGAGATTGTTCCACCATTGGGGTGCCAGAGCGGCGAACAGTTTTGACTGGGCTGAGCGGGAACTGTGCTTCCTCAGAGGTAGGGAGGCGAGCAGGCCAGAGGTGGATGAACGCAGTGCCCTTGTTTGGGTGTAGGGCCTGATCAGAGCCTGAAGGTACGGAAGTGCCGTTCCCCTCACAGCTCCGTAGGCAAGCACCATGGTCTTGTAGCGGATGCGAGCTTCAACTGGAAGCCAGTGGAGAGAGCGGAGGAGCGGGGTGACGTGAGAGAACTTGGGAAGGTTGAACACCAGACGGGCTGCGGCGTTCTGGATGAGTTGTAGGGGTTTGATGGCACAGGCAGGGAGCCCAGCCAACAGCGAGTTGCAGTAATCCAGACGGGAGATGACAAGTGCCTGGATTAGGACCTGCGCCGCTTCCTGTGTGAGGCAGGGTCGTACTCTGCGAATGTTGTAGAGCATGAACCTACAGGATCGGGTCACCGCCTTGATGTTAGTGGAGAACGACAGGGTGTTGTCCAGGATCACGCCAAGGTTCTTAGCACTCTGGGAGGAGGACACAAGGGAGTTGTCAACCGTGATGGCGATATCATGGAACGGGCAGTCCTTCCCCGGGAGGAAGAGCAGCTCCGTCTTGCCGAGGTTCAGCTTGAGGTGGTGATCTGTCATCCACACTGATATGTCTGCCAGACATGCAGAGATGCGATTCGCCACCTGGTTGTCAGAAGGGGGAAAGGAGAAGATTAATTGTGTGTCGTCTGCATAGCAATGATAGGAGAGACCGTGTGAGGATATGACAGAGCCAAGTGACTTGGTGTATAGCGAGAATAGGAGAGGGCCTAGAACAGAGCCCTGGGGGACACCAGTGGTGAAAGCACGTGGTGCGGAGACAGCTTCTCGCCACGCCACCTGGTAGGAGCGACCTGTCAGGTAGGACGCAATCCAAGCGTGGGCCGCGCCGGAGATGCCCAGCTCGGAGAGGGTGGAGAGGAGGATCTGATGGTTCACAGTATCAAAGGCAGCAGATAGGTCTAGAAGGATGAGAGCAGAGGAGAGAGAGTTAGCTTTAGCAGTGCGGAGAGCCTCCGTGACACAGAGAAGAGCAGTCTCAGTTGAATGCCCAGTCTTGAAACCTGACTGATTAGGATCAAGAAGGTCGTTCTGAGAGAGATAGCAGGAGAGCTGGCCAAGGACGGCACGTTCAAGAGTTTTGGAGAGAAAAGAAAGAAGGGATACTGGTCTGTAGTTGTTGACATCGGAGGGATCGAGTGTAGGTTTTTTCAGAAGGGGTGCAACTCTCGCTCTCTTGAAGACGGAAGGGACGTAGCCAGCGGTCAAGGATGAGTTGATGAGCGAGGTGAGGTAGGGGAGAAGGTCTCCGGAAATGGTCTGGAGAAGAGAGGAGGGGATAGGGTCAAGTGGGCAGGTTGTTGGGCGGCCGGCCGTCACAAGACGCGAGATTTCATCTGGAGAGAGAGGGGAGAAAGAGGTCAAAGCACAGGGTAGGGCAGTGTGAGCAGGACCAGCGGTGTCGCTTGACTTAGCAAACGAGGATCGGATGTCGTCAACCTTCTTTTCAAAATGGTTGACGAAGTCATCCGCAGTGAGGGAGGAGGGGGGGAGGGGGAGGAGGATTCAGGAGGGAGGAGAAGGTAGCAAAAAGCTTCCTAGGGTTAGAGGCAGATGCTTGGAATTTAGAGTGGTAGAAAGTGGCTTTAGCAGCAGAGACAGAAGAGGAAAATGTAGAGAGGAGGGAGTGAAAGGATGCGAGGTCCGCAGGGAGGCGAGTTTTCCTCCATTTCCGCTCGGCTGCCCGGAGCCCTGTTCTGTGAGCTCGCAGTGAGTCGTCGAGCCACGGAGCAGGAGGGGAGGACCGAGCCGGCCTGGAGGATAGGGGACAGAGAAAATCAAAGGATGCAGAGAGGGAGGAGAGGAGGGTTGAGGAGGCAAAATCAGGAGATAGGTTGGAGAAGGTTTGAGCAGAGGGAAGAGATGATAGGATGGAAGAGGAGAGAGTAGCAGGAGAGAGAGAGCGAAGGTTGGGACGGCGCAATACCATCCGAGTAGGGGCAGAGTGAGAAGTTTTTGATGAGAGCGAGAGGGAAAAGGATACAAGGTAGTGGTCGGAGACTTGGAGAGGAGTTGCAATGAGATTAGTGGAAGAACAGCATCTAGTAAAGATGAGGTCAAGCGTATTGCCTGCCTTGTGAGTAGGGGGGGAAGGTGAGAGGGTGAGGTCAAAAGAGGAGAGGAGTGGAAAGAAGGAGGCAGAGAGGAATGAGTCGAAGGTAGACGTGGGGAGGTTAAAGTCACCCAGAACTGTGAGAGGTGAGCCATCCTCAGGGAAGGAACTTATCAAGGCGTCAAGCTCATTGATGAACTCTCCAAGGGAACCTGGAGGGCGATAAATGATGAGGATGTTAAGCTTGAAAGAGCTGGTAACTGTGACAGCATGGAATTCAAATGAGGAGATAGACAGATGGGTCAGGGGAGAAAGAGAGAATGTCCACTTGGGAGAGATGAGGATTCCAGTGCCACCACCCCGCTGGCTCGATGCTCTAGGGGTATGCGAGAACACGTGGCCAGACGAGGAGAGAGCAGTAGGAGTAGCAGTGTTATCTGTGGTGATCCATGTTTCCGTCAGCGCCAGGAAGTCTAGGGACTGGAGGGTAGCATAGGCTGAGATGAACTCAGCCTTGTTGGGCGCAGACCGGCAGTTCCAGAGGCTGCCGGAGACCTGGAACTCCACGTGGGTCGTGCGCGCTGGGACCACCAGGTTAGAGTGGCAGCGGCCACGCGGTGTGAAGCGTTTGTATGGCCTGTGCAGAGGGGAGAGAACAGGGATAGACAGACACATAGTTGACAAGCTACAGAAGAGGCTACGCTAATGCAAAGGAGATTGGAATGACAAGTGGACTACACGTCTCGAATGTTCAGAAAGTTAAGCTTACGTTGCAAAAAATTTATTGACTAAAATGACGAAAATGATACAGTACTGCTGGCTGGTGGAGTAGGCTAGCTAGCAGTGGCTGCGTTGTTGACTTTGTTTGACCGTGTAGCTGGCTAGGTGTAGCTGGCTAGGTGACCTCGATAGTTTCAGTACTACACCTTGTCATGATACAAAAGCAACTTTGTAGCTAGCTAACATAACACTAATCAAGACATTCCTTTGTAATGTATTTTAGTTTCTACAGTGTTACTAGTTGGCTGGGTTTGGAAAAATGGCGTCGCGGGGGACGGCAATAGCTGGCTAGCTAACCTCGGTAATTACTAAACTACACAATTATCAAGCTATGACAAAGACAACTATGTAGCTAGCTAGCCAACACTGCACTAGTCAAATCGTTCCGTTGTAAAGTATTGGTATCAACATCGCTGCTAGTCGGTAACGGTTGGCTAGCTGTTTGCTAGCTAGCTAGCAGTGGATTAATGATGACTAGGTGTGTTGACTACGTCTGGCGTCGCGGCTGGCTACTTACTAATAATTACTCTAAACTACACAATTATCTTAGATGCAAAGACAACTAAGTAGCTGGCTCACTAACACTACACTAGTCAAGTCGTTCCGTTGTAACGACATTGCCGATGCACAACATTGCCGATGCATTTTCTAATGAAGCCGGTGATGGAGGTGGTTAGCTTGTCAATGTTATCGGCGGCGTCTCAAAACATATTCCAATCAGTGCTAGCAAAGCAGTCCTGCAGCATAACCTCTGATTCTGGTGACCATTTCTCAAAGGAGCGAATCGTGGGTACTTCCTGTTTCAGCTTCTGCTTGTTAACAGGAAGCAAGAGTATGGAGTCATGATCTGATTTGCCGAATGGCAGAAGAGGGAGGGCCTTGTATGGTTGCTTGTGGGTAGAAAATTAGTGGTCTTGGACTTTATTGCCCCTAGTGGTGTTGGAAACGTATTGATGGAAGTTGGGCATCACGTGACTTAGTGACACCGAAATTAAATCATTGGCAACCAGAAAGGTAGCTTCTGGGTGTAGGTTTTCCTGCCTTTTTAAAGCCTTGTACAGTTCGTTAAGTGCCAGCTTGTTATTTTTATTGTCCTGAGATGGAATGTATACAGCAGTCATGATAACAGCTTGGGCTTGGTTGGGTTGTGTTTTGGAGGAGGCACGGCTCTCTCCCGAGTCCGTATGTGAGTTGCAGCGATGAGACAAGACTGTAACTACCAATTGGATACGACAAAATTGGGGAGAAAAAGGGGTAAAAACAAAAGACAGATGACCTCCGATTGCAGATTTGCTACCTACAGGACTCTCGGAACTATTTCAGAAACATGGCTCTCGGACATGATGCCCCCCACGGCTATATAATGCACGGACAGGACAGAGGAGTTGGTGAAAACAAGGGGGGAGCATACCACTCCAAGTGGTGTGCTAATTCTAGCGCGGTAGAAGTGCTGTTCAACCGTCTTGGAATACCTAATGGTCAAATGCATGTTTCTGAAATAGTTCCGAGAGTCCTGTAGGTAGCAAATCTGCAATCGGAGGTCATCTGTCTTTTGTTTTTACCCCTTTTTCTCCCCAATTTTGTCGTATCCAATTGGTAGTTACAGTCTTGTCTCATCGCTGCAACTCACATACGGACTCGGGAGAGAGCCGTGCCTCCTCCAAAACACAACCCAACCAAGCCGCACTGCTTCTTGACACAATGCCCAATTAACCCAGAAGCCAGCCACACCAATGGGTCGGAGGAAACACTGTGTACCTGGCTACCGTGTCAGCGTGCAATGCGCCCGGCCTGCCACAAGAGTCGCTAGTTCACGATGGGACAAGGACATCCCTACCGGCCCTAACCCGGACGACGCTGGGCCAATTGTGCGTCGCCCCATGGGTCTCCCGGTCGAGGCCAGCTGCGACAGAGCCTGGACTCGAACCTCTAGTGGCACAGCTAGCACTGCGATGCAGTGCCTTAGACCACTGCGCCACTCAGGAGGCCCACAGAGGTCAACCATCTTATTATCAAGTGTCTGTACATTAGACAGTAGAATGGAAGGAAGAGGTGGCCAAATTTCCCTTCACCTTAATTTCACCAGGATCTCTCTCATGCCTCTGTAACACCGGCGTTTGGAATTACAGAGAGAGCCCAGGGCAGATGAGTAGAAGTCAAAGTAGAAGCTGGATTTGGGGTAAGTAACTGCCGATCTGATGTTCAAGAGTAATTGTCTTTTGTAAGAAAAAATAGCAGATACATTTTGTGAAAATAGAGTAAATATAAATTACAAAATAATCACAAAGTTGGGTCGGAGCTTGTAAAATGGCAGCCATCCAGTACGACACCACCTTAATGTGTGGGGTACAGAGATGAGGTACAGTAGTCATTAAAAAATCCTGTTAACACTATTATTGCACACAGAGTGAGTCCATGCAACTTGTTATGTGACTTGTTAAGCACATTTTTACTCCTGAACTTATTTAGGCTTGCCATAAAAAAGGAGTTGAATGCTTATTGACTTAAGATATTTCAGCTTTTCCATTATAATTAATTTGTAAACATTTATAAAAACATAGCTCCACTTTCACATTATGGGGTATTGTGTGTAGGCCAGTGATACAAAATCTAAATTTAATCAATTTTAAATTCAGGCTGTAACACAACAACATTTTGAAAAAGTCAAGGGGTATGAATACTTTCTAAACGCACTGTACATCACTTCGAAGAGTGCCAGTATACATTCTCATAAAGAATTCAGTGATGTATACTGATCCTGTCGCCTGTAATAAATAAACCATGTCTCGATTGTTCGGATGTGAAGCATCCATTTAGCAATTACACAACTGTGTATACTGTATCTCAGTGTGTGTTGGTTTACCAAGGTCAAGCACATTGAACTGAATTGATAGGATGCATTTATAATAATCACCCTGGGTGTATAGAGCTCCTCAGCATCAGATTGCTCATCAGTGACGTGACTTCATGTCGTCAGGGTAGGCAGGGTAGGCACTTGTGATAATCTAATAAAAACGCTGTTATTAAAGCCCAATATATACTTTATACAGTGCCTTCGGAAAGTATTCAGACCCCTTGACTTTTTCCAGATTTTGTTTACGTTACAGACTTATTCTAAAATGGATTAAATAAATATGTATCCTATAAATATATATCCTCACTATTCTACACACAATACCCCATAATGACAAACCAAAAACAGGTTTTTAAATTTTCAGTAAATTTATTACAAATAAAATCCAGAAATACCTTATTTACATAAGTATTCAAACCCTTTGCTATGAGACTCGAAATTGAGCTCAGGTGCATCCTGCTTCCATTGATCATCCTTGAGATGTTTCTACAACTTGATTGGAGTCCACCTGTGGTAAATTCAATTGATTGGACATGATTTGGAAAGGCACACACTTGTCTATATAATGTGCCACAGTTGACAGTGCATGTCAGAGCAAAAACCAAGCAATGAGGTCAAAGGAATTGTCCGTAGAGCTCCGAGAAAGGATTGCGTCAAGGCACAGATCTGGGGAAGGGTACATAAATATGTCTGCAGCATTGAAGGTCCCCAAGAATACAGTGACCTCAATCATTCTTAAATGGAAGAAGTTTAGAACCACCAAGACTCTGCCTAGAGCTGGCTGTCCGGCCGAACTGAGTAATCGGGGGAGAAGGAACAGGGAGGTGACCAAGAACCCAATGGTCACTCTGATAGACCTCTAGAGTTCCTCTGTGGAGATAGGAGAAGCTTCCAGAAGGACAACACTCCACCAATCAGGCCTTTATGGTAGAGTGGCCAGACGGAAGCCACTCCTCAGTAAAAGGCACATGACAGCCCGCTTGGAGTTTGCCAAAAGGCATCTAAAGACTCTCAGACCATGAGAAACAAGATTCTCTGGTCTGATGAAACCAAAATGTAACTCTTCGGACTGAATGCAAAGTGTCACTTCTGGTGGAAACCTGGCACCATCCCTACGGCGAAGCATGGTGGTGGTAGCATCATACTGTGGGGATGTTTTTCAGTGGCTGGGACTAGGAGACTAGTCAGGATCAAGGCAAAGATGAACGGAGCAACGTACAGAGAGATCCTTGATGAAAACCTGCTACAGATGGCTCAGGACCTCAGGCTGGGGTGAAGGTTCACCTTCCAACAGGACAATGACCCTCAGCACACTGCAATACAACGCAGGACTGACTTTGTGACAAGTCTCTGAATGTCCTTGAGTAGCCCAGCCATAGCCTGGATCTGATCAAACATCTCTGGAGAGACCTGAAAACAGCTGTGCAGTTACGCTCCCCATCCAACCTGACATAGCTTGAGAGGATCTGCAGAGAAGAATGGAAGAAACTCCCCAAATACAGGTGTGCCAAACTCAAGAAGACTTGAGGCTGTAATCGCTGCCAAAGGTGCTTCAACAAAGTACTGAGTAGAAGGTCTAAATACTTAATTAAACGTGATTTGTTTCTCTCATTATGGGGTATTGTGTGAGCTAAAAATAACTATTTAATACACTTTAAAATAAGGCTGTAATGTAACACAATTTGGAAAAAGTTAAAGGGTCTAAATACTTTCCAAATGCACTGTAT
Source organism: Salmo trutta (assembly GCF_901001165.1). NCBI lineage: Eukaryota > Metazoa > Chordata > Actinopteri > Salmoniformes > Salmonidae > Salmo > Salmo trutta. Next base: position 21,729,964 of record NC_042981.1, read on the forward strand.
TGCACTCTCAATAGATGTCTTAGCCTACCTCGTTCAGGTAATAAATTCAATGCAGTATTGTTGTGTATACACCGGAAATCAGAAAGCAGGTGCAGAAGGTGAGTTTAATACGGAACAGATACAAATTAACAAACATGGGAAGTGTACCGAACGTGAGAGACAATCAATAACACCTATGGACTTATGAATAGAGGGCTAAATAAAGGGGAAGTAATCAGGGAAGGGATGAAGTCCAGGTGTGCATAAAGATGAGGCACAGGTGTGCGTGATGAAGGCTGCCAGGTGTGTGTAATGATGGGTTGCGGGGACCAGTGGTTAGTAAACCAGCGACATCGAGCGCTGGAGTGGTGGAGCGGGAGTAGACATGACAAATATTAGCCTGATATTTAGCTAATTAGTGATGGGTTATGCATAATGCACTTCTAACGTATAGCTTCTGTCTCTTGCTCAATACGAGGTCACCTGTGCTCGGCTGGCCTCTATCCGTAAAAAATGCTCCTTAGCTCTTGGAGTCCCATGCTGGAAAAGCCAGACTAGAATAGCTTGCTGGGCAAGCTTATTCCAATAGATTATTAGAATGTTTGCTGAATGTTAAATACAGCAGTCAATAGAACTCAGGGGTAGTTTGAAAGAAGAGCAAATGCACGATGGCAGTAGGCTATAGCAGACCCATAACCATTTAATCTTTGTGAAGAGAAGTGAAAGCCTTCTGCATCTAATTATAGTCCTATATTATTCAAGGATGTCATTAGAATGATAACTTGTTTCATTGAACTGCTAAAAGCGAGGAAGGAATGAAGCAACAATAGAGAGAGAAAGAGGAGGTAGACTAATAACATTAAGGGAAATATTATGAAAGGTACAATATATACAGTATACGCCAGCCTATCAAATACTCTAGCCTATACATCTAACTTTGTAGGCCGCTGTCATTCACCAGAATCACGTTCTCTCCCTGCTTTATCATGGTTTGAACGATGTGCGTAATTTCAGTCCATATAATACAGTATATTACAATACAGTACAGTAATCGAATTCACACTCATAAAGATTAGCCTACTTGAGCTAGTTTCATTTATTTCTCCAAGAGAGCATATAGCTAGATACATCTATGGGCTTTTCATTTTTCTTTTGTGTGTAATGTGAAGTAGGCTATATCATATACAGTATGTATGGCACAATCATTTGGGCATTTTTGGGCTTGGGCTCATTAAAGGTCTTTAATGTAGGGCTCATTAAATGTCTTTAATGTATAACTCATCAGGCTCAGGTAGCATCAGGCTTGGATTTTCGATCAAAGCTTTAATCAAATCCAGACATAAGCATATTTATATTCGTTATAATGCTTTTGAATGACAGTTCCAATTTTGGCGGGAAATACCGGGTTACCCGGGAGAAAAATTATTTATTTTTAGAATGGAACATTTGTAAAATACCAGGAAAATATTGAACCCTAGTTGACGGCATGGGTGTTCCTTACTCCAGTCACTGTTGATGGACCTGGAAGGCCTCGCTGCTTATACTAGCTTCATTCGTTGCATTGAGCGGATTTCCTATTTTGCGCATGGGCATTTCCTTTAAGACTTAAACATGTTGTGTGGGAAAAGCTTGCTTGTTTGGGCTTGTCTACATAACTTGGTGCGCACCCTTGAACTGAGTAAGGAAGCTTGCTAGCGAGTAAAAACAACCTGACAAAATGGACACGATACCGCACCTCAAAAATGTTTGAAGTTGGATTTCCAAGGAATACTTAATGTAGGCTATTTCAGAAAGGGAGACCAACACCTGAGCTTCCTGAACTTCCTCAGCGGAAGGGACAAAAAATAATCTGATTGTTTAAATGGGAGTGGTATGAACAAAAAGACTGGGTGGATGTCTGCTCTACTGTTAGTAGGCCTAACTGTGGATGTCTACATTGGTCTATAGCCATATAGCTGAGTTAAGCAGTGTCATTTTGTTGGATGATATTGAATATGCGGCCATAAAATGTTATTGTTCAGATACACATGGTTAGCAGATGTTATTGCGAGTTTAGCGAAATGTTTGTGCTTCTAGTTCTGACAGTGCAGCAATATCTAACAAGTCATCTAACAATTCCACAACGACTAGGTAATAGACACAAATCTAAGTAAAGAGATGGAATACGAATATGTACATACAAATATATGGATGAGCAATGAGTGGCATAGGCAAGATGCAATATATGGTATAAAATGCAATATATACATATGGGAAGGAGAGGAAGAGGTCAGCATACCCTCTGCTGTCAGCGTACCTGGAAGAGAGCCCGGACCGCTCTTAACCTGTCTGGGCTAGGGGGCAGTATTTTCACGGCCGGATCAAAAACGTACCCGATTTAAACTGGTTACTACTCTTTCCCAGAAACGAGAATATGCATATTATTAGTAGATTTCGATAGAAACCACTCTGACGTTTCTAAAACTGTTTGAATGGTGTCTGTGAGTATAACAGAACTCATATGGCAGGCAAAAACCTGAGAAAATTCCAAGCAGGAAGTGGCCTGTCTGACAATTTGTAGTTCTTCTTTCTAGTCCCTTTCGAAACTACAGTATCTCTGGGGTTACGTTGCACTTTCTAAGGATTCCATTGGCTCTCTAAAGCCTTCAGAAAGCGGATTGAGGCATCTCCTGTCTCTGGGCAGAGTATGGTAGCTCAGTTTGTCAGTGGTCTGCCTGGTGACAAAGAGATTGGATATGCGCGGTCCCACGACCATGCTGTTTTTTCTTTTCCTCTTTGAACGAATACACTATTGTCCGGTTTGAATATTATCGCTATTTTATGAGAAAATACCATAAAGATTGATTTTAAACAGCGTTTGACATGCTTCCAAGTACGGTAAAGGAACATTTCGAATTTTTTTGTCTCAAAATGCGCTCGCGCGTTACCCTTTGGATAGTGACCTGAACGCACAAACAAAACGGAGGTATTTGGACTTAACTATGGATTATTTGGAACAAAAACAACATTTCTTGGGGGAGTAGCAGTCCTAGGAGTGCATTCTGACGAAGATCAGCAAAGGTAATACAATTTTTCTAATAGTAATTCTGAGTTTAGTGATCCCCGAAGTTAGTGGGTGTCAAAATAGCTAGCCATGATGGCTGAGCTATGTACTCAGAATATTGCAAAATGTGCTTTTGCTGAAAAGCTATATTAAAATCTGACATAGCAATTGCATAAAGGAGTTCTGTATCTATAATTCTTAAAATAATTGTTATGTATTTTGTCAACGTTTATGGTGAGTTATTTAGTAAATTCACCGGAACTTTTGGGTGGGAATGCATGTTCTGAACATCACATGCCAATATAAAAAGCTGTTTTTGGATATAAATATGAACTTGATTGAACAAAACATGCATGTATTGTATAACGTAATGTCCTAGGAGTGTCATCTGATGAAGATCAAAAGGTTAGTGCTTCATTTAGCTGTGTTTTGGGTTTATGTGACATATATGCTTGCTTAGAAAATGGCTGTGTGATTATTTGTGGCTATGTACTCTCCTAACATAATCTAATGTTTTGCTTTCGCTGTAAAGCCTTTTTGAAAATCGGACAATGTGGTTAGATTAACGAGTCTTGTCTTTAAAATGGTGTAAAATAGTCGTATGTTTGAAAAATTGAAATTTTTGCATTTTTGAGGTTTTGTATTTCGCGCCATGCTCTTCCACTGGCTGTTGAATAGAGTGGGACGGTGACGTGCCACCTAGCCCATAGAGGTTAAGACCACCTCCAGGTATCGGCGACAGGCGGACCGCCACCGGACCCCGGGTATGGCTGTCCACTCGGGATCTGCCCCTCAGGGTAGATTCCCGTAAACTTTCCTCACGCTTTATCAGCCCCTTTCCAGTCTCTAAAATCAGTCCTACTGCTGTTCGTCTTCTGTTGCCCTGCACCCTCTGTATACATCTCACTTTTCATGTGTCTAAGATGAAACCTTTGTCTCACAGCCCCTTGTCTCCTGTTTCCAGCCCCCCCCCCCCCCCCCCCCCGTCTCATTGACGACCATCTGGCATACACAGTGAGACACATCCTGAGTGTTCGACCTCTGAGCAGGGGTTTCCAGTACCTGGTTGACTAGGAGGGTTATGGCCCGGAGGAGAGGTGCTGTGTCCTCACTAAGGACATCCTGGACCCGGCCCTCATCGCTGACTTTCACCGCCGGCACCCTGGTAAACCAGGTATGCGCCCGGGTAGGATGCTGGGGGGGATACTGTCAAAACCTGATCTGTTTAACCTGTCTTGTGCTTGTCTCCACCAGGTGTCTCCTATTTGTCCCCATTATCCCCTGTGTATTTATACCGTTTTCTGTTAGTCTGTTGCCAGTTTGTCTTGTCTCATCAAGCCTACCAGCGTGTTTTTCCGTACTCCTGTTTTTCTAGTCCCTGTGTTCTAGTCCTACCGGTTCTGACCTTTGCTGCCTGCCCTGACCCTGAGTCCGCCTGCCATACCATTCTGCCTGCCCTGACCTCGAGCCTGTCTGCTGTCCTGTACCTATCTGACCCGGTTTAGGACCTTCTGCCTGTCCCCGACCTGCCTCTTGCCTGCCCCTTGTCTATTAATACATATCAGAGACTCGAAGCATCTGCCTCCTGTGTCAGTATCTGGGTCTCATCCTGTGTTGTTACAGACCTAGCATTCACATGTGCTACATTATGCCCTCTCTCTCCCTGTGTGAATCCAAGTCATCTGGCTGACAGTGGCTCCCCTGTCTGGCCCATAGAGTATGCCCCTTCCATTCTCTCACTCCCTCTGTGAATCTAAGTCATCTGGCTGTCAGCCGCTCCCCTGTCTGGTCCATAGAGTATACCCCTTCCATTCTCTCTCTCCCTGTTCTCTGTAGTCCCTACTCCCCAGCGTATTTGTATTCAAGCCTCAGATGATGAGGAAACTGTAATATTGTCTTTGACTCTGACACTAGCAGCCCACTCACAGTAAGCTGATCTGGGGCCTACACTGCTTTTTTTCTTACTGTTGACGCAATTCCCCAAGCAGAAGACTTGAGCTTTGCTTCAGGGAGGCATTCAGACTAAACATTATGTTCACTGTAGTTGTGATGTGCCAAATACTGCAACTAATATCCCCAGTGAGAGTTTGTACTACGAACACAACTCAGACATACAGTATTTCTGTCCAAAATTCTCAGGGAGAGACACTTTGTTTTAGAACAAATCGCTGTCCCGTTGCTATCAAGTTGCTGCATGACGCAATGAGGCTGAAAGCAGTGCCAAAAACGTAACGTTAGCGAAAACTCAACCAAATGTAGCTATTTCAGTTTTCCAACAGTCTTTACCCCACCTTCCACAAAATTATGGAAAAAAGTTACGTTTGGCAAAGCCACCTTCCCTCCTCCACCTCCCCCTCCATTCATCTCCTCAACCCCTCTAGCATTCATACAGAGGGAGGTGGAAGATGGAGAGAGGAGAGAGGAGGGAAACTATGGATGGTAGATGGGGATGAGGAGGTGGAAAGAGGGAGGGGGAGAATCTCATCAGAATAAGTCTCCTTATACTCTGCAGGCCAACCAGCCAGCAGCTAGTCAGCGACCTGATGATCTCACTCAGACGGAGATGGGAATGCTGGGATTAATGGCGTTCCAACCAGCCAGCAGCTAGTCAGTGACCTGATGATCTCACGCAGACGGAGATGGGAATGCTGGGATTAATGGCGTTCCAACCAGCCAGCAGCTAGTCAGCGACCTGATGATCTCACTCAGACGGAGATGGGAATGCTGGGATTAATGGCGTTCCAACCAGAAGGCTGAGGCTCCAGGTTTGAGACTTCCAGGACTGGAAGAAATTATGAGATAGAGAGAGAGAGAGAAAGAGCAGGACCATAGATTCCAACACCAGTGTCGGGGGGGGGGGGGGGGGGGGGTATAAATCGTCATTTTCTGGGTAGATAAATCTGATGGAATGAACAATGTGGTCAGGTACTGGCAAGGCCATATTGAGCACCACACACACACACACACACACACACACACACACACACACACACACACACACACACACACACACACACACACACACACACACACACACACACACACACACACACAGGGAGCTGTGGATCTCGGTGGGCAGGCGAGGGTTAGGCCTGGTATTAACCTGCGCCGCGGGCCTGGCTGAGTTCACTGGTAGTTTCTCCTTCATTCTGCTCTCCTGGGCCTGGGGAGGGTGTTTAGCAGGGCTCAAGGCACAGTGCTGTTTAAAAAGAGACCTGGCTTGTCTCCAGATTACCTGCCGCTTTCCAACCAAGGGTAGGAGAGACTGGGATCTGTGTGTGTGGAAAGGGAGTTGAATAAAAAATTATATTATTGTTTTCTCTGAAATCCACAATCGAGATTAAAGTCTGGTAAGATTCTATGATTGTAATCCTTGTTATGTGGTTTATCTAGGCCTAGTGGTAATGTTGGTAATGTACTCTGCATACAAGCACAATGCTGGAAATGGCTCTTGAAGTTTCACATTAAATCATTGTCATTATTTCTCCTGAAGTGTTTTAGTGAAAACCCTGCTATTCTAGGACGTGTTTTTATTATATTTAGACACACATACATTTATCATGAAGTCATGAATCTTACTGATTGAAGGTTGTTAATGACATACAGAGACAGTGGTGGAAGTGCTTCAGTGAGACCAGAAGTGGCCGTTCCACAGCTCTAGCTGGAATATTACTTTACCTGTGCCTGGCCTCCCCTGGGCTCTCTATAATGGTACGGTCCACAGACCCTCATGCTGGGCTTAACTGCATCCAGCAGTTTATAGAGACACAGCCGATAGACTGACACACCCACCTGATGCACACGCCTTATGTCTGCCGAATGACTTTTCTCTTCTCTGTTCCTCTCTCGCTTTCGCTCTCGCTTTCTCTCGCTTTCTCTCTCGCTTTCTTTCTTTCTCTCTATCTCTCTCTCTCTTGCTATCTCTCTCTCACTCTGTGTGTTGTTTAAGGATGCACTCAAAGGGACTGTAGTTGGCTTTGCTGCTGCTCACTGTGCCAGGACTAGCAGGGTTAGGGGAGGAAAACGTTCCCAACATGTTGATTTGTCCTCAATGTGTCGCTTTATTTCCTCATCCCTACATTTTATATTTTAGACAGAACTCAAAAAATGACGTTCTGCGTGGACGGGGGGAGTAGTTTTAGTGGCAGATCACTTCCGAGGCACAGGCAGTGTTTCAGGGGCCACAGGCCCTAGTCCCTTTATAGTGAGGAGGGCAGTGAAAATAAGCATCGCGGCCGCCTTCAATTTGTATTTTTCCAGCCTTGCACCCTTTCCTTTGCTCCTTGATCCCACTTGTCCCCGCTTCAACCTCGCCAGCCCCCTCCTTCCCTCCTCCCACCAACCCCTCCATCATTTCTTTGGCCCTGTAGACGTAATGATTCTATCAGCTGAACGATATTTATTATCTAGGCCGATAAGCTTTGGGAGTGTTACTTCACTGAGAATCACCGTATATCCATTACACACCGTAAGCCCATGGGGTCTATGACAGTGACGAGTCAGCCCCAGGCAGTCAGTGTAGGGTGGTAAAGTTTTCCGACTACCCCCACACCACTGTCCCCGCCTACAAATATACACACATGTGTTAAACGCATGCACACACACACACACACACACACACACACACACACACACACACACACACACACACACACACACACACACACACACACTGTATAAACTCATTAGGTCAGGCCTGGATTCAATTCACTGTGTCTGTCCTCAACATTGGGCTCTATTGAATCTGTATCGCGGAAGTTCAGCATTACAGTGTGATTTAAATTTAAAGGCAATGTTCCCGCGTTAGCAGAGACTGCATTCACGGTAAATGCTGCACATGTCGTCTCAATCTGAAATTACATTTAAATGTCTATTGAGCAAGCTGTAATGCCTCAGTGATCCAGATTGAATAGAGCCCTATACCATTGATTCTATACAATGGTTGTTTCTGGATCGTCCACTTATTGCCAAAATTTACACCAATATAAAAAATAAAAAAACATCCCTACGCATTTATCTAACCCTGTTAAGCCAAAACATGATGATGATGGTGGACTAGATCCATCCCAGAGCCAAAAGCTATCCCTCACACACTCCAAGAATAGAAACCAAGAAGAAACACAAAAAACATAATTGTTTAAATGTTTCCAACAGTGATGGAGTCAGGTTAAAGTGGCCGCACAGTCATCTGCTTTTCCAAATTAACTTCAAAGTTAGCTACTCGGAGCACTGCAAAGCTCTATGTGGTGGGCAGGGGCCCAGGGGCACGGTGGAGAGCAGGGGGAGACAGGCCATGCAGCGCTGCCAGATAAATCTTTCATGCCGTGCATGAGGTCATCAATTTAACATTTCCGTCCATTCCGATGAGAGGAGGAGGGCCTAACCAAACATTGTCACTCCCTCCGTAGTGTGGGACCAGGGCTTAGGAACCCCCCTCTCTGCCTCTACACTGGGCTGTGTTTGGGCTTGCGCCATGATGCCTTGACTCAGTGAGAGGAGTGCATTAAAACATGTATTTAAGAAGTGAAACATTGGACTATTGTGAGGCTCGGCACAGCAGGGTGGATGATGCTGTTCTTTATCATTTCCTCAGCTAACAGACATATATAGTTAAGTTGTGTTATGAGAGGGCTGTTCATCCTAAGTCATTTTCCATTGCATCCTCCCGTTTGTATTTATCTTAATGTATTAGAGGATTTATGAGTTGAGTATATCCCTGTGTCAACTTTATCAGACCTTCTCCTAAACAGCTAAAAGACATCCATCGTTGGAGGAAAAATCTACTGAATTCCCAGGAGTATGTTTTTTTATGAAAACAATTTCCCATATCCCCTCCTCTTTAGCGCAACCCTTCCCTGCCCCTTTCTCAACTGACTCAATACCTCGGATTCCGCTAGCACTAAGAAACAGGCCATTGGTGTTGACATAAGATCCACAGGATCAGTGTCTCTCGGGGTTAGATGGTCTTCAGGGAGGGAAGGGTGGAGGGGGATTCTCTGAATGCCTGGATTGGTGTTGCAATATGCAGGACTAATCAAAGCACCTGTGTTCCTTTCGACATAGCTTTGCACATCACACGATCTGACCCAGGGCACAGTCTTTCTGTGCGTCACAGTCCTTTGAATGGCATTTCTGGACAACTAATCAACACCTCATCATTTGACCCCATGGTGACCCCCCAGGAGGAGAACCATCCAACTCTGTCTGCCCAGAACCCTCTGCCCCCTAGTGACATCACAAGCTAGGAGTTCTTTTTTTAAAGGTCATGGATCAAAACGTTCACGGAAGGCAAACAGAACATGTCACAGAGCACGGCCCAGGACGCTATGTAATGATTTCAGACTGCCATGGCCTGATCGTTGAGGGTTGATGATATCAGCCAAGCTGCTCGGCCCATCTGAGAATGATACCACATGCTGGGGTCTGGTTCTGGGGTCTGGGAAATATTATTTTGAGGCTAGGGCTCATGTACCCTCCAAAGCAAGACCATACCGCCACAAAGAGGAGCATAATGTGCAACAGAAGGGCAGCGTTTCGCTCATTGTCCGGTGCATTAACCCCAATCAGCTTAGGAAAGGCATCCTGGAGAGAGGAAGAGAGGCAGGGGGAAGAGAGAGAGAGAGAGAGAGGGAAAGAGAGAGAGATGATGAGAAAAAGAGTGAAAGTAAAGGTGAAGTAAAGTGTGGTAGAGAGTCGAAGAGAGGGGGTTAAAGAGAGAAAGAGAGAGAATGAGGGAGGAGAGGACAGAGTAGCAGGGGGTTAACACTCCTCCACATGCCCTGAATTCTTGCCACTCTCGGATGATTTACTTCTGATTGGTCGCTCTTTACAATGTGAACTCTGATACTCCTGGGCCCAGAATTATAAATGCTTGAAGGACTCATTTCTTTCCTCTATCCCCTCTCCAGACGTGTTCTTCTTTCTGGTTTCCTGTCTGCCTGGTGACCCCTCTGTGGTCACCACATCTGAAACACTGCATCTAACATGCTCCTGAACCATACTGTCGCAGGAGAGTACCCAGAGGGGGAACAGGCCCTGTTTGAGGGAGAAAATGGAGAGTTTACCCTGCTTTAATGACACATGCATTTCACATTCAAAATATAGAGTGTGTGTATGTGTGTGTGGGGGGTTAATTAATAGGGTTTAATTAAACAAACATCAGGTTAATACATTCCACTGGGCACAAAGTGGTTGAATCAAAGTTGTTTCATTGTAATTTGTCAACGTATTGTGACGTGGAATCTATGTGGAAAATACATTGGATTTGAAAAAACTGTTGTTTTGAGAGTGAAATTTCAACCACAGGATTAAGTCATTATGGTAACCAAATTTCAACACAGACAAACCTTCTATAATTAAAATATGTTGAATGTGTACATTCAATGTTATATCAACTTTCAGAAAAACAAAAACAAGCTGGGCAGCCCCTCCTACTGGAGAATTGATCTATCTACAGCTACCCTTTGGTCTCCCATCCAGGGTTTTAACCAAGTCTAGCTACGATATTTGTCACTGACTATTTGTCATAGTTCCATCTGTGCCACTGACTTAATCTGGCTTTAATTCCAGTTTGTCTACAAATTAATAATTGATATGTCAGATTCACATCTCCATCTCAACCAAAAATGATTCACATCTCAAACTATCCAAGCAGTAGATACATCTACACAATTCAATATTACTTTTGTAACATAGTAACCTTAAAATGAGTAACACATCCATGTCCATGCATCTTCATAGCATGCATAGGTCGTCACAGGTCTGTGGAGATATTCACAATTCCTGTATAAATCGGAACAGAATCTTGAACGACATTGATCACTTGCACTATGTACTTTTAATGTAATATCAACTGCAATCCAGGTCATTTAGTTCTGCTATTAGATGAAGCATAGGGATAACACATTAATATGTTGCATTAATAAGCATAATTTCTGACATTGTATTACCGTTTGAATTTTGCTGTGCTTTTAAATGGATGAAAGTGCAGTTATAGACATTTGGGTGACAACTCAACCAAAAATCTCATATTTTTTTCCATTGGAATTTGTTTATGCTTTTTGATGGTCGAAAGCATGGCGACAAAAACTGGGAAATTCAACTACATTTTGGCTGTCTTTTTGAGTGGGTAAATATAGGTTGGAATCTCATTGATCTATGCCTTAACCAAATATTACCCAACTATCCACGTTGATATGACGTGGTGTCCCCAGTGGGATGTCCTCAGCCATAAGTGAATAGCCTACATGTGGAATATGTGGAATTCATTATGTTAAATACATTGCTTGATGTCAATGTAATTAAACTGCATAAACATATCAGCCCTGAGCTATTACGAGCCCCTAGACATGCTGTCCACTGTCTACTGTCTGGTTGTGTCCCCTACTGTCCGCTACTGTCACACTGCATGACAGGTAAGTGGCCCTAAAAAGTAAAAAACCCTGTCACTTCCCTGATGTAAATAAATGCCCTGTATAGTATAGAGCACCATGCATATTTATGATGTCACAGAAGCATTGCCCATACGTCAGGCCAGTGGGCATCTGTATTCTTAGTCACGCCACTCATCTCATGGGTATGAGACCCCCATGGCACAGAAGAGAATGAAGGGGTGTTACACAGAATGCCAGGCCTTGTCATTGTTGGTGATTGCACATTATGACTGGAGCCAGCAGAATGCCTGAAGATGTTTCTGATAGGCTGAAACGTAAGCCTATTTGTTTTCCCTGAATAAGCCATCAATGCAGATGTCTGAATGCTCTTCTTTCTGTTTTAGTCATCTTATGAAGTGTCCCGGGATAAGTTGTTTTTTCTAAACCATCAATCACCTCCAGAGGGGAAATTATTTTTCACTAATCTCTTCAGTATACCAGGGTAGCCATCTTGTCCTGTTTTTATTTTTTATTTAACCTTTCTTTAACTAGGCAAGTCAGTTAAGAACAAATTCTTATTTACAATGATGGCCTAGGAACAGTGGGTTAACTGCCTTGTTCAGGGGCAGAACGACAGATTTTTACCTTGTCAGCTCGGGGACTCAATCTAGCAACCTTTCGGTTACTGGCCCAACGCTCTAACCACTAGGCCACCTGCCGCCCCAAATCCTCCTTTATAAGAGGATCTCTTCATGGGAATCTGACTACATGTTCAGACATGCTAGGATGGTGAGCTGTATCAGTCATTCTGAACTGTCAGGGGGTTGACTTCTCTAAACTCTGATGATTACTGGACGATGTGTCCAGGCACGCCTTTGACTGACAGTCTGGAAACCCTGCCAAACCCTAATCCAACAGGAATGATGTGGAGAGAGGCTTGAATAATCCTGTTAGGCCAACGATAACAGACCCTTTGTTGTTGTACTGTCATTCTTCTGCTCTTACACTCCTGAGGTGGAGTTTCACTCACTGAGGTAAACCAGTGTTCAATGATAGGCTAAATGACCCACACAACGTAAGTCCCTCAGTTGAACACCTTTTCCCTTCCAACGCAAGCTGAGCTAAAGCTCTTCTGAGTACATATCTGACTCACATTCTACTGACCCTCACAGCCTGTGTGATGTTCTTCTTGCTCCCTGATGGGATACTAACCACTAAACCACACCTTAGCCCACCCTTTCCTTTTAGCATGGTCCGTTCTTAGTGTTCTGATCGCAGGCCTGCCCAGAGAACAGAGTTTGTTTCCAATAATGCGGTTCAGCCCTCATAAGGCCCCTTGTTTCCCCTGGCGTGGCATTCAGGTTTCCTGGCCTGTAGGCCATGAGAACTCACACCTACACCTTTTGTCCACTAGAAACCCTGGGAAAATTATACTCAACATACTAGCTGAATGGTCTCACCTGATTTCACCAGTCAGCAGAAAAAAACAGACACACTAAAGAGAAGCATTAGATTCTCCTTAAATCATGTTGCTATTCAATACTTCAGCTTATGTTCACATTCACATATTGAATTGAGTAATATTGAGTAACTACTGCTTTGGTGTACGTGGATACCTAATATTAGTTATTTTCCCCTTGTTCTTGTAATCTATCTCTCCATCTATCTGTTGAGACTTCCCACTAGATGTCAGATCAACATCTGGTTTTGATTCACATTTGGTTGAGTTGTCATTGGAGTTAGGTTAAGGTGTGCATTTTTTTATTTATATCCCTTACCTTGATAACTTTTTGCAAATCCAATCAGTTTTCCACGTTGATTCAACGTCATCACATAGTTTTAGGCGGGTTTTGCCCAGTGGGTTGCCATTACTGAGGTATTGTTGAACAAAAGATGCCATTACTACGCAGTGCAGAAGATCTCTTACTCACTCAGTCTTTCTCTCTCTCTGTCTGTCTGTCTGTCTGTCTGTCTGTCTGTCTGTCTGTCTGTCTGTCTGTCTGTCTGTCTGTCTGTCTGTCTGTCTGTCTGTCTGTCTGTCTGTCTCTCTGTCTGTCTCTCTCTATGTCTGTCTCTCTCTCTGTCTCTCTCTCTCTATGTCTGTCTCTCTCTCTGTCTCTCACTCACTCAGTCTCTCTCGCTCTTTCAGTCACTCACTCAGTCTCTCTCGCTCTTTCAGTCACTCAGTCTCTCTCGCTCTTTCAGTCACTCACTCAGTCGCTCTTTCAGTCACTCACTCACTCAGTCTCTCTCCCTCTTTCAGTCACTCACTCAGTCGCTCTTTCAGTCACTCACTCAGTCGCTCTTTCAGTCACTCACTCAGTCGCTCTTTCAGTCACTCACTCAGTCGCTCTTTTAGTCACTCACTCAGTCTCTCTCGCTCTTTCAGTCACTCACTCAGTCGCTCTTTCAGTCACTCATTCAGTCGCTCTTTCAGTCACTCACTCAGTCTCTCTCGCTCTTTCAGTCACTCACTCAGTCTCTCTCGCCCTTTCAGTCACTCACTCAGTCTCTCTTTCAGTCACTCACTAAGTCTCTCTTCAGTCTCTCTTCAGTCTCTCTTTCAGTCTCTCTTTCAGTCTCTCTTTCAGTCTCTCTTTCAGTCACTCACTCACTCACTCACTCACTCACTCACTCACTCACTCACTCACTCATTCACTCACTCACTCACTCACTCACTCACTCACTCACACACTCACTCACTCACTCACTCACTCACTCACTCACACACTCACACACACACACACACACACACACACACACACACACACACACACACACACACACACACACACACACACACAAACTGCAGCCCCAGAGTAACTGGCATGGCACGAGAGAATCATGAAAGTCAAAGTTTTATGAAAGGCAGTGCACCCTGACCCACGCCCTTCCTATGTACCTAAACCCTACCTTGAACGTTTGGTGAAATTCAAATGACCCCTTCCCTGAGGTTAAGTAATAACAGAGACATTTGGGAAAGATGCTTCCCGAATGTTATTGTATTGAAAAATGTGTTTCCTGGCTTCCTCATATTTCACATAACCTCTCTGGTCCATTTGTTAATGACACTCTTAGCAGGAGAAAGAAAAAAACAGTTTTTGCTATTCACACAGAGAGACACACAGACAGCTAGACGAAAGACAGACAAACCATGAAAAACAGCCCCTGAGGAGACTGAGGATCCACATGCACTGTGCTGGTCTTAATGAGAAGAAGGTAAAAACAGACTCGTGACAGTCTCGTGATGAGGACAGGGACTGCCAAGCAACATCCACTGCAGCTGGAGATCGAGTTTGGACATCGCTCTAATTCAAGGTCTTCTCTGAGGAGGGGAGGGAGCAGAACTAGGAAACATACACACGCGTGCACACACACACACACACACACACACACACACACAGCACGTCATACTTTTTCACTACACAGTACGTATTTAGTCACTACAGTACCTGAGCCTAAACACTGCTACGTTAGCACCATTCTGACAACCTTTACAGCCATTTTGGGTTTTTGTATGTACACCATTCCAGAAATTATGATAAACCTAAAATATAACATCTCACTGAGCAAAAACGGGTTTAATCAATGTTGTTTCCACATCATTTCAACACCAACAAATCCAATGTGATGATGTTGAATCAACGTGGAAAACTGATTGGATTTGCAAAAAGTCATCATCGTAAGGGAATTTCGCATTTTTTCACCTAACTTTTAATCTAAATCCAATGACATGGTGACTTTATTTGGGATTTCACGTTAAATTCATGTTGGTTGACAACTCAACCGGGGTGAACAGGCCGTGACTCAGGTGGCTAAGGTCCTTGATGATCTTCTTGGCCTTCCTGTTACACCGGCTGCTTTAGATGTCCTGGAGGGCAGGCAGTGTGCTCCCGGTGATGCATTGGGCTGACTGCACCACCCTCTAGAGAGCCCAGCGGTTGCGGACAGTCATTGCTTTACCACAGTGGTGGAAAAAGTACCCAATTGTCATACTTGAGTAAAGATAACTTCATAGAAAATGACTCAAGTAAAATTGAAAGTTACTCAGAAAAATACTACCTGAGTAAATGTCTAAAAGTATTTGGTTTTAAATACCCAGTCAAAACTGTTCGCTGCTCTGGCACCCCAATGGTGGAACAAGCTCCCTCACGACGCCAGGATAGCGGAGTCAATCACCACCTTCCGGAGACACCTGAAACCCCACCTCTTTAAGGAATACCTGGGATAGGATATAGTAATCCCTCTAACCCCCCCCAAAAAAAGATATAGATGTACTATTGTAAAGTGGTCGTTCCACTGGATATCTTAAGGTGAATGCACCAATTTGTAAGTCGCTCTGGATAAGAGCGTCTGCTAAATGACGTAAATGTAAATGTAAATGTTAAATATACTGAAGCATCAAAAGTAAAAGTAAAAGTTAAAATAATTTCAAATTGCTTATAATAAGAAAATCAAAAAATATATATTTACAGGAGCACACTACAACTACAGGGCACACTATAACACACAGACATCATTTAAAAACGAAGCATTTGTGTTTAGTGAGTCCTCCAGATCAGAGGGATATTCTCTTTATAAGTGAGTGAATTGGACCACTTTCCTGTCCTGCTAAGCATCGAAAATGTAACGACTACTTTTGGGTGTCAGGGAAAATGTATGGAGTAAAAAGTACACATTTTTCTTTAGGAATGTAGTAAAGTAAAAGTAGTCAAAAGTATACATAGTAAAGGAAAGTACAGATACCTAAAATAACTACTTAACCCTCCTGTTTTGTTCCGGTTGAATTGGACCGATTTACAAATTTTCTCTCTGAAAAATGTAGTTCATTTAATCTGATTGTCATAAGGTTCCATGACTTTGTCCACACAGGGCATCTGAACACACAAAATACATTTTGATGATTTTCATTACATTTTGGGTGTTTTATTTAACTTTTGAACATCTATGATGTTCATGATCAAAATAGACTGGTCATTAGAAATGAATGGGTGAGACTACAATTAGTGTATAAAATTGAGTTCAGGCACATGCCCATTCATCAGATGGACACACTTCCTCTCCCAGGCCCCCATATCACACCTCACTCCCCTTCTTGGCTTCCATGGCAACCCCCACGGGAACTTTTCCCCCAAAAGAGTAATTTCTCCACGGGAACCACACCTGTTGGCATTCTCACAAACAATCGCAACATTGTTTCAATAATTTATAGAACTTTTCTCGCAGCTCTGGTATATAAAGCTTTTTTGAGGCCTTGCTCACGATTCATTCTGTGGCAGCACAATGACCAAACGATATACTGTATGTGAGGCTCTTGACCATATCTTTGATCATGACACTGGTGAGGAGGAGAGAGGCCAGGAAACTGACAGGGAAGATGCATTAGAGGAGGAAGTGTCAGAAGTTGAAGACAACACAGAATACGGTCCAGACCAAAAGACAACCGATGTGGAACAATCCAGTGATGAGGAAGAGGGCCCTGCTGAGGTTGTTGTTACGTTCCGGTCAAAGAATGGGAATTTGTCGTGGTCTTCATCCCCACCTGAGAGGAGAGGTCAGCTGTCAGCTGAAAATGTTATCAGGATGGCCCCAGGGCCAACGAGATATGCCATATCCTGGGTTGATGACATAAAATCCTGCTTCAAACCGTTCCTGACAGAGTCAATCGAAACCATAGTGATGAACATGACCAACTTGGAGGGGAGACGCGTTTACAAAGACAACTGGAAGAGGTTGACCGGACAGACGTCCAAGCATACGTGGGTCTCTTGGTTTTGGCTGGTGTGTACAGAAACTAATCTACCACCAGTTTATGGGATACAGAGTCTGGTCGGGCAATTTTTTCGTGCCACTATGTCACTCCAGACATTTCACGTGTTGTCACGGTGATTTGCTTAAACAACCGTGATACAAGACCAGGCCGCCGTCAACAAGACAAGCTGGCAGCGATCCGATAGGTCTGGCACAAGTGGGTGGAGCGCATACCATTCATCTATAACCCAAGTCCAGACATCACAGTGGATGAGCGTCTGGTCGCTGCCCATTCAAACAGTACATGCCAAGCAAACCGTCTAAATATGGAATGAAGATATGGGCAGCATGTGATGCCAGGACAAGTTATGCCTGGAACATGCAGGTTTACACCGGGAAACCTGCTGACGGTGTTCCCGAAAGGAACCAGGGGAAGCGGGTGGTCCTGGAAATGACTGCAGGGCCCCAGGGGCACAACGTAACGTGGCAATTTCTTCACCTCATATGCCCTTGGTCAGGAGCTGCTCCCCCAAAAAATGACCATGGTGGGGACGGTCAGAAGGCACAAGCCTGAGTTGCCTCCTGCCTTACTCACTACCAAAGACAGGGATTGTTTTTCCTCTAAATGTGCCTTCACTGATAGACACACTCTTGGGTCCTACTGCCCGAAGAAAAAGAAGAATGTGCTCGTAATGACAACTCCGCACAGGGATGCCGCTGTGAGTACCAGGGAGGTCAAGAAGCCCAATGCTGTCCTGGATTATTACAGGAACAAAGGGGAGTTGACAACCTTGATAAGGTATGTTACTTTTTATCTTTCAAGTTTCATGTACTTTTTTTTCTATTACCAGATTGTTTTATCTGCACCATAAAAATAATACATGTTGTTGTTTGGTGAAATGCTCATTGAATTTGTGAACAATATGGAGTCAATTCTATTCATTTGAATATGTAAATATGTTTTAGATGTGATAAATTAAAACAATGCTTGATGCAATTTTTCACATTACTATGCAAGACATGAAGTATCCCTTGTATGTACACATTATTCTATTTACTGAGTGTTGCACTTTTGCAGGTTACTGGCACATACTCTTGTAAGAGGATGATGGCACGTTGGCCCATTGTGGTGTTCTTCAACATCCTAGATGTGTCGGACTACAGCGCGTTTTGTGGTGTGGATGGAGGTGACTCCAGCCCGGGAGCAGGGGAAATTCTTCAAGAGGAGACTATTCCTAGAAGAGCTGGGGAAAGCCATGGAGGCACCCCTCATTCAAAGGCGCCAACACCTTCCTCCAACACCATCTTCTGCTGGATTGGTGAGAGATATATCTTGGTGAGAGAAGCAAGATCTACGGCCGCCAGAGCCAGAAGAGACAAAAGGAAGAGGTGCAATCTGTGTGCACCAGGAGATGTCAAAACGAGCATCATGTGCCATAAATGCAGTGCATATATTTGCAAGGCACATGCAACAACCACCACGTATTGTACAACATGTGCGTGATAACACACAAAATGTAACCACCAGTGATTGACAGATTGTGCACATTTTAATGTTTTTGTTATTGTTAGTGATACTGTTATTGTTACTGTTGTTCTTTAATGTGTTCAGACATAAATTTTGTAATATGGTAAAGTTTTCATGTGCAATTTTGGGCCTATGTCCTTTCTTTACTAATAAAATCATACCGGTCAATTTTGACCGAGTGTCACGCCCTGACCTGAGAGAGCCTTTTTATGTCTCTATTTAGGTTTGGTCAGGGTGTGATTTGGGTGGGCATTCTATGTCTGTATTTCTATGTTGGGGATTGCTTTGTTTTGGCCGGATATGGCTCCCAATCAGGAACAGCTGTACATCGTTGTTGCTGATTGGGAGTCATACTTAGGCAGCATGTTTTTCCTTTGGGTTTTGTGGGTAGATGTTTTCTCTTTAGTGTGTTAGGATACCTGACAGGACTGTTTGGCTGTCGTCTGTTTTTTCTTTGTGAATTGCCTTTTTTCATCTAAAATAAAAGATGAACAAATTCCATGCTGCACCTTGGTCTACTACTTCAGACAGCCGTTACACCGAGGAACACAACAGATGTTATTTTGTGCCATTATTTAAAAATTTGAAATGGTTTCAAAACAAATGTCCTTGTTAAACTTTGACACAAAGTAGTCTGTGATAAATAGCACAATATGTTTCATCTGAGTATTTGTTATAGTCAAAATAATCCATATATTATGCTTTTTTTACTCAAAAACTAGTTGTATGAGCTCAGGTCAATGAGACCTACAGGCCATAAGTAGCAAATAGAAGTTCAAAACGTGTAATGTTCACAAGAACTTAATTTGATAAAAAAGATCTAACACAACATTAGGTGAATATATATGTATTATTATGGATTAATAATCAGCTATAATGGGGGTGGTCATTTTGGACCGGGAACACAGAACTCATTAACATGAAACGAACACAACAGGAGGGTTAAGTAGTCCTTTAAAATATTTTTCCTTAAGTTCTTTACACCACTGCCTTACCAGACGGTGATACAGTCCGACAGGATGCTCTCAATGGTGTATCTGTAGAAGTTCGTGAGGGTCTTGTCATGACTCTCCTGTGAGGATTCAAAGATCAAGTTTACAATGGATCAACTTCTATCAGACCCCTCTCCTCCACAGAAGGGAGGAGGGATTGATTTGGGGGTTTTGTGACACCTCACGTCCGGTCGTAAATTGTATGCAGCAGAGGACTCTTTTTACCCTTTAGTATTGGTGATTGGAATGTGACTTTGTTACAGAGACTTTTTTCCGCCCAAAAACTCTAAAGTCCAAAAGTGAACACTGGAACAATATTCCAGTGTTCACATCTGAATGTGGGGAATGATGAGAGAAGGTCTATGGAAAACTAATGTCTATGTTGTGATGTCATAAAAAATTGTATTAAAATGTTGTAATGAAAATGTTGTAACTTGAACAGTATACACACTGTATATGTCAGGTTTTCATCCTTTACTTTGTGTAGGAAATACAGTATCAAAGATGATTTTTGTCAAGATGGGAATGTCAGTTTAGTTTTGATGATACTTTACTCCAGTAAGTAGCCACGCCTGAGGGAGCTCAGAGAGTGTGTCAGCATGACGGAATGCCCCCTTTTTACCATAATGTTTAAAGGATGAGTTGAGAATTAACATATGAGATCACAACGACTCAAGCTGCAGCTTAGGTCTCCATTGGTTACAACCCTGCAAATCAACACAAGGTGAAGACAACAAAGTAGCCTCTCTAACAATCAAGGTTACGGTTGAGTAGCTGTTCTAAGTACTGTATCTAAGAAAGTGGCTTTAAGTAAGACCATCCTGTAACTCTCTTCAAACCCTCATCTACTACACTGCTCTCATCACCCCACTGGGGATGATCGACATGGCGGATTAGCTGTCTTCAGAGGATCACTCTTCCAGAATGAGTAAAAGTAAACACCACCCTGTTAGACTACAGGACAAGGCATTGAATCCATGAAAAACGAAGAAGAAGGACGTTATGACCTCTTGTGGACAATCAGAGCCTAACACTTAAGAGCTCGGGAGATGGCCCGACGGAACCCAACAAACAGTCATGTTGTTGTTAGTCTGCTAGGGACCTGTTTCCATCATATTAAGTTTCTAATCAATATTCTATACTGTGTGTGTGTGTGTGTATCCTGTGTTATCATTTAGTTAGTTAGTAAATAAATAATGAAATCAATTTGTGTGGTACGGAATGATCAGTAAAGCTGGGGTTTGTGCAGATGCAAGGAGTATGTGACATTCAGAATTATAAGGCTGATTTGAGGTAATGATTAATAAATAACTGTTATTAATTAATATATATCTTATATATCATCTAGAGTTTATTTCGGGAGATGGTAACTTGTTAAACAACTTCTTCCGTGGTGCCCCAAATCCTAATGAGTTAATTGTTACATGATTAACTTAATCGAGTACAGTTAAACTTAGCTAGTTGATTCGATACATTACAGTCATCAGATTAATGTTAAGTCACGTCATGACAGTCTTTAGGGCCAAGTCAAATTTCTTCAGCCTCCTGAGGTTGATGTTGAGGGAGAGGTTATTTTCCTGGTACCACTCGGCCAGGGCCCTCACCTCCTTCCTGTAGGCTGTCTCGTCATTGTTGGTAATCAGGCCTACCACTGTTGTGTTGTCTGCAAACTTGATGGTTGAGTTGGAAACGTGCATGGAAATGCAGTCATGTGTGAACATGGAGTACAGAAGGCGGCTGAGCACGTACCCTTGTGGGGCCCGTGTTGAGGATCAGCGTAGCAGAGGTGTTGTTGCCTATCTTCACTACCTGGGATTGGCCCGTCATGAAATCCAGGACCCAGTTGAACAGGGAGAGGTTCAGACCCAGGTCCGAGCTTAGTGATGAGCTTGGAGGGCACTATGGTGTTGAAGATTGAGCTGTAGTCGATGTACAGCATTCTTACATATGTATT
Organism: Salmo trutta; assembly: GCF_901001165.1. Classification (NCBI taxonomy): domain Eukaryota; kingdom Metazoa; phylum Chordata; class Actinopteri; order Salmoniformes; family Salmonidae; genus Salmo; species Salmo trutta. The sequence continues at coordinate 21,751,583 of NC_042981.1, forward strand.
CATATTGTCCAGATGGCATAGGGCAGTGTGAAGCGCGATGGTGATTGTGTCATCCGTGGATCTGTTGGGGCAGTATGCAAATTGTAGTGGGGCTAGGGCAGGCCTGGGAAATTCCAGTCCTCGAGGGCCTGATTGGTATCACATTTTTCCCCCATCCCTGGAGTCAGGTGTGTTAGCTGGGGCTGGGGCAAAAGTGTGACACCAATCAGGCCCCCGAGGACTGGAGTTGCCCAGGCCTGGTCTAGGGTGTTCGGTTAAGGTGGTGATATGATCCTCAACTAGCCTCTCAAATCGCTTCATGATGACAGAAGTGATTGCTACAGGGTGATAGTAATTTAGTTCAGTTACCTTCATACATGAACAATGTTGGACTTCTTGAAGCAAGTGGGGACACAGACTGGGATAGGGAGAGATCCGTAAACACTCCAGTTAGCTGGTCTGCACATGCGCCGAGGATGTGGCTTAGGATGCCGTCTGGGCCGGCAGCCTTGCAAGGGTTAAGGAATATACATGTCTTACTAATTATAAAACCAGGTGTTTTAATCGGCGTATTCTTACTTCAGTTTGATCTTACGCCAATTAAAATAAGCAGACTAAGGTGTTTACATACCTATAGCATAATCTGCCTACTGCCAAAATCAGTTCAATATCGAATTTTTAGTGTGCATGTAAACGTACTCAGTGTATACATCAATGCAATTCTCAGAGGTAACCCGGAATATATCAAAACAATCTTGAAGCATACAGTAGATTGAACAGTCCTTGCCGCGGATACTTCCTGTTTAAGTTTGTGCCTATAGGAGGAGAGGAGCAAAATGGAGGTGCGATCTGATATTCCTGAAGGGAGGGTCTTGTAACCATTCTGGAAAGGGGAGTAGCAATGGTCAAGGGTGCTCGATTAGCGAGTAGCACAGGAGATGTGTGGATAAAACTTTGGTAGCATTTTCCTCAGATTTCCTTCATTAATGTTCCCAGCTACAATAAATGCAGCCTCATGATATGCAGTTTTCAGTTTTCACAATGTCCAGTGTAGTTTTTTGAGACCTGTCGAGTCATATTTTCAGTATCGGTTCTTTCCAAAACCACACCTTGGTAACACTGATAGTTATCTAGAACATTGTGACCTGATTGACAGCTCCATTGGAATGTTCCGTGAAATTGTTTCACAGTTCAGTGTCAAGGTTGTGGTGCATCACGCAAATCCAACCCAATCGTAGCCGCTAGTAAGCTCTGCCTGACAGTTAGGATCTCTGGAGGGGATGGATTGTTGACATGTCTTCCGAAACCAGCATGCCTAACATTTATTTTTCTTGAAGCTTATTCATGATATCAGAAAAGCGGGTGCTGAAAGGATTTTGATTGTCTGGTTAAAGTCTTTAAAGCACTGAAAATATTTAAGACACTGTCCATGGAGCGGAAACAATACATACATTTTCCATCATTCTCATTCTCGGCTAATCAAGCGATACAAAACAAACGAAGAAAAAATAAAAGGGGAAGAAAAAACGTTGCTCTTTTGGCGTGTGGTCAACCTGATTCTGAAAAAAAGCTTGTCCTTATTCTACATTCACAGAGTTTATTGCTGAAAACGCCTAGTTCACCATTGTGTCATTGATCATTGCATTCACAAAATGTTATCATGCTGTCTGATGTACAGTTCAGCCGTGATATCATCAAAACATTAATGTTTTTAATGTAACTTAACAGTTGCATTACAATATGACCAGAATGAACTCCAAGCCTTTTCCCTGCAGTGTTTAAAAGGATTACTGGAAAAATGCAATATCTTCTTTGTCAGCACTTAAGGTCTATATCATTCTGCCTCAGGATATCCTTTTCCTGAAAGGAAGTATTGTTCGTAATGTTTTTTTTAACTCTCATGCTGCTCATCACATTAACACCTCAAAGCAGAAAGCCTTTACTGATTTAGTGGGATAGTTCAAGGGATAGTTCACATTTTTCTCTGTAGAATAAAACTGTCAAATTTCATTTTTTATTGACATCCCAATATGGAATCATATTTACATAGTGTATCACCAACAGCGAATGCAGAAAGACAATATAAAAAACCTCTAATATTCTACCACAAAGGCAGAGATATTTCCAGGTTTTTGTACATATGAGGTTGCAGTATTTACCCTTCCGAATCCTGTGGTTTCACACTGAGACAGAGCTCCTCTCTACCATGTCAGGTGATTTTCCATGGTGGAAGCCGATGAGAGGTGTGTGATCTGTACATTATGTGGCCTATGCCCTGAGGACACTGCTCTGTATCATCTGACACTGGAGGGCCATCACACACATTCTGTGTGTGTGTGTGTGTGTGTGTGTGTGTGTGTGTGTGTGTGTGTGTGTGTGTGTGTGTGTGTGTGTGTGTGTGTGTGTGTGTGTGTGTGTGCGCACATTTTACCCTTCCTCCCTGTCCCATCCATGTCCCATCCATTTCTGTCCTCCTCTTTCATCTGCCATTCCCTCCATTCCCTCTGTCATGTAAAATCAATAGCAGGTCCAATTGCCTTACAGTATTATGGCTTCACCCCAAACCCCAGATGGTAATGATGCTCTGATAACCCATGGGTGTGACACATAGGGAAGATGATGTTTAGACTGATCAATATCACTGGTGTGCATCATGGGTTGGATCCTAACAAAATCTTTACTTCACTCAATCCACTTGCTCTGTATGATGTGATGCTGTGTTCAAGGTGGGGTACTCTCAAGTTCTTCCTGAGCCGCCATATGTTTGTGGCATCTTTGTACTCTGTTGTCATTACAGAACAGGTTAGCCTTTGACACAGCTGTTCTTTCAGCGCTGTCCAGCCTAAATTGATTCATGAATTTCAAACTGATGTGATATGAGCTGATTTGAGATCAGTCTGCGGGTCTGTCCCAGAGAGATACTGTATCACATGAGACTCCATGACATCACTCCATTATTGTCCTGGCTGGGCTAGAAGGAGTGCCCTAACATTGGGGAGGTTATAGCGGGGGTATTTGGCTTTATGAGTTAATCTGGCAAAACTCACTTATAAGCCCAGTCTTGTGCTTCCTAAACAAGGATATAATACCCTCATTAATGATATATGAAAGGGGAGATCAATGGGGACTTTGGGGTTAAGGCCCCATGCGTCTTTAATAGCTACATGCTGAACATCACAGAGCTCTGTCTGCCTCTGGATACTTTACACCTCAATGGAGAGTGGCTTGGGATAACTAGAGTTAGTTGGCTACTGTTAAGGTGCCTATTGCGGTTGTTAGTACATAGGATGCCTATACAATCAAAGAGTTTAGCGTTGACATTGGTGGGCGGGCCAATGACACAGCAAATGTCCCACATGACTTGCAATGAGCGATGATAGAAGAGTATAGATTTAAAGGTAACAACAGAATCACCTCTCACTTGACCCTATGCAGTGCCGATTTTAAATCTTGGTGGGGGGCAAACTCAATTAATAGTTTTTAGATGCATGCCAGCAAAGCCACAACACAACACTAAACAATATACTAATTGCACTATAACGGTGACAAACAGTGCCCACAAACTGTTAGGGCCTACATAAAGCTGTCCCAACAGGTGAGCTTTCTTTTCAGCACCAAGGAGTGAATCCTTACCACCACTACACCTGGCTATCAGCGGAGCCTTGTCTGGCAGTGAAACAGTTTATTCAGCCTCATTTACTGCCTTTTAAAAAAACATAGCTGATATGGCTGACTTGCTAAAACAAATGTGTTTTCTACTAACAATTGAGATGTACAAATTATGGCATAAGGGAATGATGAGCAGAGAAGAGGCAATCTGTAATTTCGATTAAGCGAGCTAGGACGGACGTAGTCAATATAACTATTTGTTCAGCACTTTTGAAATGTACAGCGACAGAATTCAGAACACGGGCGTTCTTACAGTATTCTCCCTGTACACCAAGTCAGAACCGTATGATAAATAAAGGGTGCATATAAGCAGACAATGAACGCTCTTACAATATTCAATGATTACATTTCTCTAAAACAGGCTATAGGCTACCCGACATGTGCACCACCAAGTCAGAACAGTAGCATAAGTTATGAGGGGGAAAGGGACCAAATTATTAGAGTGAGGGCGGCACATGGGCTACTAACAGCTTACTACACAACATACACTTGGTATTACTTTCGTAGCTACAGTATACATATCTCCCTGGCATACTACATCATTTATGCAACTTTTTTGACTTGAACAGGAAGGTGGCGTGGCGGTCCTTCTTGTGGGCATATTTTGTCATAAACTGTCATCAAAGTCTGGCATGCTCTGGAGTCATGGTGCTTTCAAGACAACTGGGAACTTGAAAAAAACAAGGTCGAATGATAATGACAGTGATCTTCAGTTCGGAGCTTTAGAAAGAGGCACAAGTTCCTGACTTGGAATTCCGAGTTGGATGATCGTTCAAAACTTATTTTCCAGTCGACGTTCGTTTTTTTCCCAAGTTCCCAGTTGTCTTGAACTCACTGAAGTCTGAGATTTCCCAGTCATGCTGGATTGACAGCATGGCCAACGTATTCAAACTTTTCTCTCCCATTGTGTTGCATGTGAATGTTTATCCTTTAAAGCTTGGAAAAGAGACCCTTAAACCCAGACTTGGACCACACACCCACTCCACTGAATAGCAGACTAGTGATTGCTTTGGAACACTTGCAGTTAGCCACTGATTCCTTCCAAACCGCTCATTGTTGAATTTGCGATTTCCAACTTGTTGTGTAATGTTTATGTCCAATGGCCGATGAGCACCGATACCTTTTTATCTATAATTTCTCTTCGTATGACAAGGTTTGAAAAGGATTTGCCAGTAGATTGTCGACTTGATTCATGATGATGACTGCTTGTCTAGCTTGCTAGCTAAGACCTGCCCCACCTGCCCTGAATGACGGGTCGCCACTGACCCTACGACACTCTATTCTAGCTCTCTCAGCTCCAAGTGATAGCATGTAGTAAATGCCCAAGATTCCAGACAACGTGTTCCGAACATGGCCCTCTTGAAGCCCATCCAATGACCATGGCAGCCATTCAACAACACTTTATTTTTCTTATTAAATTGCTCTCCCAGAATTCCACGTTTTTATCCCCATAGATCAGGCCAGTAAATCACCATTAAAGGCCCCATCAAGCTGTCAGGGTGTGTGGAGTGCAGGTGCAGCAGTGGTCCACTCCGCTCCACTGTAAACAATCAGCTATCCCTTCGCACTTCAGCCAGCCCTGTGAATAATGGAAGCCCACTCTGTTTTATGTGTTTCAGGGGGACTTGAAGAGATTCATCGCCTGATGCTTTTCGCCAAATTTGATTCTTAACTCCAGGCAGGACCCAGGCTGAACATTATAGCTAGTTCCATCTGAGCATGGGATGGGGCTGGGGAGGTGGGGTTTGGAAGGTGTTGGGATGCGGCAGAAGAAGGGGAGGGGAGGTAAGGTAGGGGGGGTTGTGGGTGTTGGAGATGAAAATTGAAGGCTTTCCCGACTTTCTCTTAGACAATCATTATCTGGGAAGATGGGATGGAAGCCTTTGTTTCTGGAAACAAACGTTTTTAAATTGTGCATTTAATGCTCAGCTGAGCACTGACAATAAAACTTTTCAGATCTTACAGATTACTTTCCATAATTTTGTTCAATAGTTTCTTCACTAGTTAGGTGTTGTGGTGGTTCTTTTGAAACAATAAAATGTCTGACTTAACTATTCGAGACACCAGCCAATTGCCCAGCGGTCATTGTTCCTCAAGGTCAGAGAGAAAATGGAGGTGCCCAAGAAAAACAAATGCAGACAATAGTGTAGTTGTCACACACTCCGCTTTTAACTGAGCTTTCTCAAATACATCTGAAGACTGGCTCCTTTTTCATAAATTGCTCTGAAGAAATACTCATACATAAATGTGGACCGTATAAACTGAAGTAAGAGGAACATTTTTCATGATTTATGAAAAACATTTACATTTACATTTTAGTCATTTAGCAGACGCTCTTATCCAGAGCGACTTACAGTAGTGAATGCATACATTTCATACAATTTCATACATTTTTTATTTGTTTTTCCTGTGCTGGCCTCTAGAGTTTTCTTTATTTTAATGATATTGGGTTTGAGTGACGTTCCACCTTCTTTAAAATATTGTACGTCTTCGCAGTAATGTAAGAAATTTCAACTTGGCCTCAGAGACGATATAAAAGTGATTGAGGATGCCAAACGATGACATAGGGAAAAAGCCTTAAGGTTCATTTGAGCTTTGGGTTGAAGAAAAGCAAAGTTAAAGGATGTACTTTACACATGAAAAAATTAAATATATATTTTCAAATGCAAGAATAATACTGTTTGCCAACTAGCTAAATGATCAGAGAAAATCACCCTGGTAAATCATAATATAGATGTGGCCAAAAGTTTTGATAATGACACAAATGTAAATTTTCACAAAGTCTGCTGCCTCAGTTTGTATGAAGGAAATTTGCATATACTCCAGAATGATATGAAAAGTGATCAGATGAATTGCAATTAATTTCAAAGTCCCTTTTTGCCATGCAAATGAACTGAATCCCCCAAAAACATTTCCACTGCATTTCAGCCCTGCCACAAAAGGACCAGCTGACATCATGTCAGTGATTCTCTCGTTAACACAGGTGTGAGTGTTGACGAGGACAAGGTTGGAGATCACTCTGTCATGCTGATTGAGTTCGAATAGCAGACAGGAAGCTTCAAAAGGAGGGTGGTGCTTGGAATCATTGTTCTTCCTCTGTCAATCATGGTTACCTGCAAGGAAACACGTGCCGTCGTCATTGCTTTGCACAAAAAGGGCTTCACAGGCAAGGATATTGCTGTCAGTAAGATTGCACCTAAAGCAACCATTTATCAGATCTTCAAGGAGAGCGGTTCAATTGTTGTGAAGAAGGCTTCAGGGCGCCAAAGAAAGTCCAGCAAGTGCCAGGACCGTCTCCTAAAGTTGATTCAGCTGCGGGATCGGGGCACCACCAGTACAGAGCTTGCTCAGGAATGGCAGCAGGCAGGTGTGAGTGCATCTGCACGCACAGTGAGGCAAAGACTTTTGGAGGATGGCCTGGTGTCAAGAAGGGCCGCAAAGAAGCCACTTCTCTCCAGGAAAAACATTAAGGACAGACTGATATTCTGCATAAGGTACAGGGATTGGACTGCTGAGGACTGGGATAAAGTCATTTTCTCTGATGAATCCCCTTTCCGATTGTTTGGGGCATCCGGAAAAAAGCTTGCCCGGAGAAGACAAGGTGAGTGCTACCATCAGTCCTGTGTCATGCCAACAGTAAAGCATCCTGAGACCATTCATGTGTGGGGTTGCTTCTCAGCCAAGGGAGTGGGCTCACTCACAATTTTGCCTAAGAACACAGCCATGAATAAAGAATGGTACCAACACATCCTCCGAGAGCAACTTCTCCCAACAATCCAGGAACAGTTTGGTGATGAACAATGCCTTTTCCAGCATGATGGAGCACCTTGCCATAAGGCAAAAGTGATAACTAAGTGGCTCGGGGAACATAACATTGATATTTTGGGTCCATGGCCAGGAAACTCCCCAGACCTTAATCCCATTGAGAACTGGTGGTAAATCCTCAAGAGGCGGGTGGACAAACAAAAACCCACAAATTCTGACAAACTCCAAGCATTGATTATGCAAGAATAGGCTACCATCAGTCAGGATGTGGCCTGGAAGTTAATTGACAGCAAGCCAGGGCGGATTGCAGAGGTCTTGAAAAAGAAGGGTCAACACTGCAAATACTGACTCTTTGCATGACAACTTGCATCAATAAAAGCCTTTGACACTTATGAAATGCTTGTAATTATACTTCAGTATTCCATAGTAACATCTGACAAAAATATCTAAAGACACTGAAGCAGCAAACTTTGTGGAAATTAATATTTGTGTCATTCTCAAAACCTTTGGCCACGACTGTACAATCAGAAAATCTGAGCCAGCCTCAGCTCTGTGGTGTAGTTAGCACCTCTGTGCCCCGTTTTTGGGGTTGTGATTAGGCCGATTGGCTGCAGAGCTCCCTTCTCTAGTTCCTTGAAGGTCCACTGACAGTTTTGCGAAACTGTAAAATATATTATCAGAGGGTATGAAAATAGCACTCAGCAGATCTGTCAGGGAAGATGGACAAGCTGAAACAGATGACGTGAGCCGCAGCATTGTGGTTGCCCCATCGCTAACTCCCACCGACCAGCCTAGCATCGCGTGCAGCTACATGCTGAGGATCATGGGTCGCCACATCTTGCCGTGCTCAGCTGGAGGCTGAGGGCAGGGCCTGGAGGGACAGGTGAGACAAAAGGAGACCATTCAAACCTGACCAGACAAAGACCTTATCTAGCCACCGGCAGTGTAAACACACATGGAGAGAGAGAATCTCTCTGGTGATACATTCATCTATCCTCATAGCCAAGAGTACGGCCTTTCAGAATGACAGCTCACAATATATAGATGAAGGAGCACAGTGTTTTGATGTCAATGTGACCGGCTTCGGTATATGGTGCAGTTACAACGTATCCAACACAACATGGGAAAAAAAATACTATTTTTATCTTCTTAGGGTGATGTAATCTTTTGAAATATGTAGGAGGAACTCACTTCATAGAATAATCATTATCTAAGCAACTTAAACTTTGTCAGGCATGTCTCATCTTTCTGAAAGTGTGCGAGGGGACCCAAATCCCACTTTATCCAAACTAGCCTCTACTGTACTTGACAGCGTAGCAACATCTTAAAACCTGTTATAGCACAGCATTGTTGAATACTCGTTTCTGATTGGCTAGAAGGGACCTTAACTAGCTAGCATTGATTTGTTTTTGCAGATGTATTTTTTTGGAGCATCTGATGAACTAACGTGGTGAGTGATGAACATTAATTTCTCCGGTCCCTACTGTTGCAGTCATGACACAAGTGGCGTTATGCTGTCAAATCCTCCCAAGTTTCTAGTTTGAGCAGCTGTTTTCAGCAACTGGTATTTTTGAATTCGGTTGTTATATTGGCAGGTTTGCTAGCAACAAATGATTTAGCTAGCTTCTAGCCTAGTGTTTGATATGCAATGTGTTCTCCTTGTAATGAACAGTATCGAGTGTCCTGACGAGAAGGCATACTTTTCTAGCTATGCCAGACAAAATCGGGCATCATCAGCTCATTGTTATGGATGTATCCAAATGAATGTCAATAGAAAGCAGCTTAAACAAATGCAAATGCAGCTACTTTACTGTTATTCAGGCTGCAAAGGTCGTGACTTTGTTAGCCGTAGCTGGTTGGCTAGCTAGAAAGCAAGGGACAAGAACGTGAGCATGGCAACGAAACATATAGAATGAACAACTGGGTAACGTCCATAAATATCGAACTAAAGATGAGAAAGTACGACTTCTCTTATAAAAATGAAATGATAACTGTGGAATGATGGGGATAAAAGCTGATGTTCTTTACATTACCTTGAAAATAATGGACGATGCAGTGGGACAATGCGGAGCCAAGTGTACAGAACATCTGCATTTTCCTTTAAACTGTACAGGGCCCGGCGAGTGTTTGGGTCAGAAAACAGAAAGTCAAATCAAATCAAATTTTCAAAACAAATCACATTTAATTTGTCACATGCGTTGAATATAATAGGTGTAGACCTTACCGTGAAACGCTTACTTACAAGCCCTTATTGTGTTATTGACTGAACATTTGTTTATGTGTAACTCTGTGTTGTTGTTTTTGTTGCACTGCTTTGCTTTATCTTGGCCAGGTCGCAGTTGTAAATGAGAACTTGTTCTCAACTGGCCTACCTGGTTAAATAAAGGTGAAATAAAATAAACAATAAAAAAAACAGCCCTTACCAACAATGCAGTTCAAGAAAGAGATAAAATATTTACTAAATAAACTAAAGTAAAAAAATTGAATCAATCAAAAAGTAACATAAGTAATGTACATAACAATAACGAGGCTATATATAGGGGGTACCAGTACCGAGTCAATTTGCGGGAAAAGGTGTTGTCGTGCCCTCTTCACAACTGTCTTGATGTGTTTGCACCCTGATAGTTTGTTGGTGATGTGGACACCAAGGAACTTGAAACTGTTGACCCGCTCCACTTCTGTCCCGTCAATGTTAATGGGGGCCTATTTGGCTCTCCTTTTCCTATAGTCCACGATCAGCACCTTTGTCTTGCTCACATTGTGACACATCATTTGAGCTACAGCCCTGGTCTTTTTGGAAATTGAACTCAGATCTTACTGTCATGAGAATCGTCTCCCCCCCCACCGTCTCCCCACTGCCCCCCCCCCCCCCCTTTATAGGCCATAAATCATGCACTATGATCATATTCATAGAATATGCAACTTAGGTCAAGTCAAACATTTTGTACGCATGAAAATGGTACACCCTGATGGTCATTGTGAAGTAATGCTTTTCCTTCTCCATCCACATTACCTTGTATGCATCTTCCACATGCGTCGTTGACCTAGCTCATCGTTTACAATAGGTAAATAAGTTGGAAGTTTCCTCACCTGTCTGTGCCTTATATATAAAACTCCATAACTTGAAAGCCCTGAATGCTGAGGGCATTTTAAGGCTTGGAAATCTGTTCAGACATTTTGGCACAGTGACTCACTACCCCAACCAGACTCAACTGGTTTCAAATGGCCAAGCTCTGATGAAGGCCTTGAGGCCATTCCATAGAGCTTAATAAAGAGCACTGTTACTAGCAAGAGCAGTGTGCGGGTTTGTTGTTTTTTCTCAAGTGGCCAAGAGACGTCATGTAATCTCCTACTGCTATCTAGTGTACGAAATACAAATCCGATAGGGGATATATTTATATAAATGGATAGGTAGAGACTTCAGCTTTCTCCTCGTATGTATATCATTCCTGTAAGTCGGGAAATGAAGGCGTTGCACAAGTCCAGCACTTTAAAATGACTTTGTTCCTATGGTAATTTACACATGCTTAGAGCGACCCCTTTAGGTCAAATATTCAAAACCTAGACTTTCTGTATTAGTCAGATTGTTACTGACACCTTTCTAACAGTACTAAGCATGTGTTTGTAGGACCCAAAATGTACTTTATGAGGGTAGTATACAATATTATACGTTGTTTAGAAAATGCCACCAGAGGGCGTCAGAGTTTAAGATATTTGTTAAGTACCTTATTTAGAGGAATTTGAGTGGTTCTGGACCGGTTCTGATCAACATTTGTGTGTACCAAGCACTCTGTAAACAGCGCAACATCAATTGCTGTGCACTCAGTGAACGCTCTGGTTGTAGCGCTTCACATGCCATTCTCCTCTCTCATTGGTGATGCAGTACTTGAAATCTGACACCTTATTTGCATAGGGAGCAACACGTCACATTTTCTGGCCTATCCAGACAAACGATCTAACTCCCCTGTCTCTGAACCTAGCAGCTCCACTTACAATATGGCATATGAAATGGGAGACTAAAGATTACAACAAACACAGTCTCATCACGCTGTGATGTTCTCAAATGGATTTAGAGCACTCAACATGAAAAAAATGCTAAATCATTTCATTAAATTTAATCAAGACCACTTTCTCTTGGTCACAGAGGGACAAAGCTTAAAGCTGAAGTAACGAGCAGGGCAGAAAATGCTATGTCATCATTTATATGAAATGGTGACAATTTTGTAGTCACTAAGTATGATCACATTTATTTTACAGTTAGAATTTTTTAATAAATTTTTTTAACCAGGTAGGCTAGTTGAGAACAAGTTCTCATTTACAACTGCGACTTGGCCAAGATAAAGCGAAGCAGTTTGACACATACAACAACACAGAGTTACACATGGAATAAACAAAACATGCAGTCAATAATACAGTAGAAAAAGTCTATATACAGTGTGTGCAAATGAGGTAAGATAAGGGAGGTAAGACAATAAATAGGCCATGGTGGTGAAGTAATTACAATATACCAATTTAACACTGGAGTGATAGATGTGCAGAAGATGAATGTGCAAGTAGAGATACTGGGGTGCAAAGAAGCAAGATAAATAAATAAATACAGTATGGGGATGAGGTAGTTGGATGGGCAATTTACAGATGGGCTATGTACAGGTGCAGTGATCTGTGAGCTGCTCTGACAGCTGGTGCTTAAAGCTAGTGAAGGAGATATGAATCTCCAGCTTCAATGATTTTTGCAGTTCATTCCATAATAAGGTGAAATATTATAGTAAGTTGTTTCTAATTTGATTGTTACTATATTTACAAAGCATTTCAATCAATTCAAGCCCTATTCCACCAGTTTTGTTGAATAGGGAAAAAACATGATTTTTCATAATTTCATATTTGTATCATGTTTGTACTCTGTACTTGAGCTTTGTCCTCTACACCTCAGCAATTTATATATATTTTTACAAGAAATTGAATGTTTGTAACAGCATAAGCAATACTAGTTATTGTTTACGGCCCTTTCATGATCAATTATTACTTTTGGGTATGTATATTTAGGTGGAAATCTACAAAACATTTAATTAAACACATATAAAAGAGTCTTTAAACTAGATCAGCTCATTTCCAGCCAAAGCCAAGCCAGAGCACTTTCTGCCTGTTAAAAAAGAAACTACTGTACTACTGGGTTTCACAAATCATTGAGTTTAAATATACAATGAATGTGGTGAACGGTGATGTTTCCAGTCCATCAAGCCCCGTGGAGCTCAGGCGTGGAGTCAGGTGTACCCCGTGGAGGACAGGGGAGAGGCCTGGGGAGGAGATGGGGAGGACAGAGGCAGCTCTGGGGTGACAGAGGGATGTAGTGTGGGGTCATGATGGGGCTCTTCCTGCTCTGCAGCGGCAACCCCTTGAGCTCCAGAGGCCAGGGGCTGATTACCGTGTTGGGACCCAGCCGCAGAGCATTTTCATTAGGAAGAGGGCCAAGATCATCCAGGAAGGTTCCGGACCATTAATACATTTGAAACGGCAAATGAAAGGGGCGAGGAGGGGACTGGGGGGGCTATTTTGAAAGGGGAGAGCCCTGCGTAACGCTGTGGAACGGACAGCCATGAGAGCCTCAGTGAATAAATACCCCAGGATCATCGTAAATTCATTCAGTTTTTTCCCCTTCTCTTTCTCCTCTAAGATCTGCAGCCAATCTTCCTGCAATTTACAATACATTGTTTTTGAAATCTTTGTTGATCCTACCACTGGGAATCCATTCACAAAACTGAGAGAGGGTATGGAGGTTGGGGGGAGTTGCGGGCGGAGGAGTACAGCGTAAGAGTTCTGTTTTGGATGGGGGGGTGGGGGGGCAATGTTTGGAATTGAAGCCAGCTACGTCATCTGCATCCTGTTATGGAGAAATTATTTATTTTCATACAACAGAGGGTGAATCATGAAGACCAATAGGATCCTATTGTGCATTTACACTTGATATTAGCTCAGAGTGATCAAAGCAACTACATCCATTTGATACTGTACGATGACACTGACAGATGTTTGCACAAAGCTGGGATACAGCAAATATGTTTCTGAGGTCTACAGGCCTGGATTCAATATAAACAATAATTTCCATGCAAATACTTTGTATTTCCCATAGATGTCCATTATATTAAAGAGGATAAATAAAAAAATCTCCACTGCAAGCACTGGTTTGGCAAAACATTTGGGACATTACAGGTAAAATGTATTAGAATTCAAGGTTACCTGCTAACCTACCCCGGTGTTCTTTTGTATATATGATATTTCCCCTGCTTGTTGCAGCACTAACAATTTTAAGCCACAGACAGAGTACTCTAGGAGTACTCAGGTCAGTTTCCAGACTAGTTAATATTTTATCTTGTATACTGTATGTGGTATAATGACTGCTATTGATTTCTCATCTCTTATTAATGCAGTCTGGTGCCAGAACAAAATACTAATTACATCCATCCTACTACATTTTTCATGTTCACTTCTTCAATTACCCTAACGAAGAGAGAGCATGTCTCAATTCCTGAGTTTGTTAACTGAGGCTGCAGTGTTTTACAATGTACCATCATTTTGCAAATCTAACTATTAATAATGTTTATGGTGTTTGCTCCCCACAGATACTGCTTGGGTTGTGATAGCTGGACTGCAAGAAACCAAACTTGACCCTCTCCATTGGATGACCCAGCAGTACACATCGAGTGACTTCCCCAATAGCCAGAAACTGACCAGCTTAGCAAGTGTAGAAAAGAGATGTAAGTGTTGCTGCCTGTTCCCCGCTGTAGCGTGGCAGCAGTGAAGCGCTGGTGGTAAGTACTGAGCAGTAATCTGGAGGCGAAAGAAAAGCACACCTGTTTAGGCGAGGTGCTGGCTAGCGGAGTAGAACACTAGGAGCTCAGATGCAATAATTGAATAACCTAATAACCAACGTTTTGACAGACAAGCTGTCTTCATCAGGGTACAATGAGCAGTACTCAGGGAGTAGGAAAGGAAAGATGCTCTGCTGTCTGCTCTGAGACTTGGAAGATTGGATGGCAGGCCCTGCCAACACAGCTGTCCGGATTGCCAGTCACTCAGCGAATGATGCTCCCCGCTCGCCCGCATCACAGCGCCAGCAAATCTTTCAACATGGCAGCCGGGCACACCAGGACACAAAGCTGTAAACGAACCCTGGAAAGACAGGCTCCAGCTCAGTGGTGTGCTGGTGGAGTGTGAGGGCTTTACACATCACTGTCAAGGAGAGGAGGAGATTTGTAAAAATCACCCATTCTTTAAATGCTATGGAATTTCTTTGTCAATGCCTTGACTGAGTCAGGAATGTACATTTTGAGGAAGTCTTATAGACCCATTTCATTGTAAAAGGCCCAGTGCAGTTTCCTGTGTTTTATATATATTTCCACACTATGAGTTTGGAATAAGACAGTGAAATTGTGAAAATTATGATTATACCCTTTTAGTGTAAGAGCTGTTTGAAAAGACAGCCTGGAATTTCAGCCTGTTTTGTTGGGATGGAGTTTTGGCCTGCCTGGTGACATCACCAGGTTGTAAGTTAGTTAATAGACCAATAAGAAAGAGAGTTCTAAACCTCTCTGCCAATAACAGCTTGTTTTCCCCTCCACACGCAGACCACTCCCAGACTATCATAGTAAGGTACTGATTTGTTACCCAGAAATTATTTGATAATGAGATAATAATGGCTGCACAATTGGCCCAGTGTCATCCAGGGTTAAGGGTGGGTTTGGCCGGGGTAGGCCGTCATTGTAAAATAAGAATTTGTTCTCTACTGACTTGCCTAGTTAAGTAAAGGTTTAATAAATAAAATAAAACATTTATAAACTTTGATCTAGAGATTTAATCAAAAGTTGTACCATTCCAATGAGGACAGTCCTTCAACCAATATAATTTTATGAAAAAACTTGCTATGAAATGGTTTCATACACAAAGAGTGAGCAGATCCCTAGTCCACCCTACTATGACGTGCCACATGTACTCAGACTCTAAGACATTTGGAGGGAAGAAAGAAAAAAAATCTAATCAGTTGAAGTTTTGAACAGTGTAATTCGGTCAATTGTTAATAACTTGCTGGGCACCAGGCTTGCAAAATCTATTTTGTGATGAAGACAGTGGAGAGACTTTACGAGCAGCCATTTCTCTTGCGCCAGTTTTTTGTTTACACTTTCATTATATCTCTACTACATTATCTGATGCCTCGATCTCGTTTTCAATCTCACGACTGGGTTTTAATCTCCTGACGCACTCCGCAGCCCACTTGCCTTGCCGGCCTGTGCCACGGCGGAGGAATCTGAGAGGGGTTATATTACAGCACATGAATCAAGGCAAAAGGAAATGCACTCCAGACGCTTTTAGATAGTTTTAATTTATGGCAGAGGGCTGCAGATACAAAAAATGCATTTAATGTAATCTGATCACTTGATTCAATGCCAAATTTATGAGCAATCTGACTCTAGCTGGCAGAGTGACTAGATTTTAAAACAGAGCCTGTGACCTAAAGTTGTTTAGATTATGTTCTGAGACAGAAACCTAGAAACCTATATTAATACTACTACTAATCACAATAAGATCATATTAATGCTATTAATAATACAAAAGTAATTCATGAAGTATTAACTTTTGATGAAGTATATGAGTTAGACGTTAAACACTAAATGCACACGTGTTAATTAATTGCATCCTTGTAAATTAGATATGGAAAGAATAAGAAAGAGTCTCTTTTAGCGAAAACATTAACAAATTCTACTGGGTACACTAATAAATAATCACTTCCACAAATGAGACAACCTATTATTGAGATTTCCTTTCATATGTCAATTTGTATGTTGTTTCTAGGGGGATTGACTTTCTCAATGTCTCACTGTTGTGGTCCGTGTCCCATTGATGTCTCAATTGTAAATATCACCTGTTTCTTTAGAGATTAAATCAATTGATGAGCGTTGGGTATCTGTTGTTGGACCCAATCCATTACAGTCAATCCAGCCCAGCAGGGCATTTGGTTAGCACATTAAGGAGTTCACGGGCATTTAAAACGAAAGGGGAGAAGAGCATCGAGTTTTAATGCTCCAAGCCACAGAAATTAAGTCCAACTTATTACTTGATCCTTATGCCTTATGGCACGGAGAGTTGTGCACAACACTGCCAAACAAATATTTGTCTCTAAAAACACAAGTTAAAGGAGTTTCTTTTGAATCCTTTGCTCTGTTGAGCAGATGATGTGCTGCCAACAGCAATTGGATAAGCATACGACCACAGCATTTGTTCCAGCATGATGCAATGCTA
This sequence comes from Salmo trutta, assembly GCF_901001165.1. NCBI lineage: Eukaryota > Metazoa > Chordata > Actinopteri > Salmoniformes > Salmonidae > Salmo > Salmo trutta. The sequence goes on from NC_042981.1 coordinate 21,768,287, forward strand.
AGACCCACAGAAACAATTTCTTGGTATGGCTCTTCTTCTTTTGCTGAATACTGGTATGGCTATTTCTACCCTAAGTTCAACTTTGACCTCAGTCCATGAATATATAATGGGAACACTTAAACAACACATTCTAGATCTGAATGAAAGAAATAATCTTATTAAATACTTTTTTCTTTACATAGTTGAATGTGCTGACAACAAAATCACACAAAAATAATCAATGGAAATCCAATTTATCAACCCATGGAGGTCTGGATTTGGAGTCACACTCAAAATTAAAGTGGAAAACCACACTACAGGCTGATCCAACTTTGATGTAATGTCCTTAAAACAAGTCAAAATGAGGCTCAGTAGTGTGTGTGGCCTCCACGTGCCTGTATGACCTCCCTACAACACCTGGGCATGCTCCTGATGAGGTGGCGGATGGTCTCCTGAGGGATCTCCTCCCAGACCTGGACTAAAGCATCCGCCAACTCCTGAACAGTCTGTGGTGCAACGTGGCGTTGGTGGATGGAGCGAGACATGATGTCCCAGATGTGCTCAATTGGATTCAGGTCTGGGGAACGGGCGGGCCAGTCCATAGCATCAATGCCTTCCTCTTGCAGGAACTGCTGACACACTCCAGCCACATGAGGTCTAGCATTGTCTTGCATTAGGAGGAACCCAGGGCCAACCGCACCAGCATATGGTCTCACAAGGGGTCTGAGGATCTCATCTCGGTACCTAATGGCAGTCAGGCTACCTCTGGCGAGCACATGGAAGGTTGTGCGGCCCCCCAAAGAAATGCCACCCCACACCATGACTGACCCACCGCCAAACCGGTCATGCTGGAGGATGTTGCAGGCAGCAGAACGTTCTCCACGGCGTCTCCAGACTGTCACGTCTGTCACATGTGCTCAGTGTGAACCTGCTTTCATCTGTGAAGAGCACAAGACGCCAGTGGCGAATTTGCCAATCTTGGTGTTCTCTGGCAAATGCCAAACGTCCTGCACGGTGTTGGGCTGTAAGCACAACCCCCACCTGTGGACGTCGGGCCCTCATACCACCCTCATGGAGTCTGTTTCTGACCGTTTGAGCAGACACATGCACATTTGTGGCCTGCTGGAGGTCATTTTGCAGGGCTCTGGCAGTGCTTCTCCTGCTCCTCCTTGCACAAAGGCGGAGGTAGCGGTCCTGCTGCTGGGTTGTTGCCCTCCTACGGCCTCCTCCACGTCTCCTGATGTACTGGCCTGTCTCCTGGTAGCACCTCCATGCTCTGGACACTACGCTGACAGACACAGCAAACCTTCTTGCCACAGCTCGCATTGATGTGTCATCCTGGATGAGCTGCACTACCTGAGCCACTTGTGTGGGTTGTAGACTCCGTCTCATGCTACCACTAGAGTGAAAGCACCGGCAGCATTCAAAAGTGACCAAAACATCAGCCAGGAAGCATAGGAACTGAGAAGTGGTCTGTGGTCCCCACCTGCAGAACCACTCCTTTATGGGGGTGTCTTGCTAATTGCCTATAATTTCCACCTGTTGTCTATTCCATTTGCACAACAGCATGTGAAATTTATTGTCAATCAGTGTTGCTTCCTATGTGGACAGTTTGATTTCACAGAAGTGTGATTGACTTGGAGTTACATTGGGTTGTTTAAGTGTTCCCTTTATTTTTTTGGATAGAAAACACTCTGAAGTTTCTAAAACTGTTTGAATCGTGTCTGTGAGTATAACAGAACTCATATGGCAGGCAAAAACCTGAGAAAAATCCAAGCAGGAAGTGAAAAGTCTGAGAATTGTAGTTCTTCTTTTGATTCTCTATCAAAGCTACAGTGTCTGTAGGGTGACGTTGCACTTCCTAAGGCTTCCATTGGCTGTCTAAAGCCTTCAGAAAGTGGTTTGAGCATTTTCCTGTCACTGGGCAGACAATAGAAGCTCAGTTACTGAGTGGTCTGCCTGGTAACAAAGGGATTGGATATGCGCAGGTCACGTGAGCACGCTGTTCCTTCTTTTTCTTCTTGAATGAATATGCTATTGTCCGGTAGGAATATTATCGCAATTTTACATAAAAAATACCATAAAGATTGATTTTTATCAGCGTTTGACATGCTTCTAAGTACGGTAATGGAACATTTAGACTTTTCGTCTCTCGTTCCGCGCTCGCGTCTTATGCCTTTGGATAAGTGATCTGTACGCACGAACAAAACGGAGGTATTTGTACATAAATATGGATTATTCCGAACAAAAACAAAATTTCTTGTGGAAGTAGCAGTCCTGGGAGTGCATTCTGACGAAGATCCGTAAAGGTAAGAGAATATTTCTAATACTAATCCTGAGTTTAGGTTGCCCTGAACTTGGCGGGTGTCTGAATAGCTCACCGTGATGGCTGAGCTATGTACTCAGAATATTGAAAAATGTGCTTTCTCCGTAAAGCTATTTTAAAATCTGACACAGCGGTTGCATCCAGGGGTAGTCTATCTATAATTCTTAAAATAATTGTTCTATATTTTGTCAACGTTTATGATGAGTATTTTTGTTAATTGATGTGCACATTCACCGGACGTTTTTGTGGGAATACATTTTCTGAACATCACGCGCCAATGTAAAATGCTGTTTTTGGATATAAATCTGAACTTTATCGAACAAAACATACATGTATTGTGTAACATAATGTCCTAGGAGTGTCATCTGATGAAGATCGTCAAAGGTTAGTGCTTCATTTAGCTGTGTTTTGGGTTTTATTGACACATGTCCTTGCTTGGAAAATGGCTGTGTGATTATTTTTGTGTGTGTACTCTCCTAACATAATGTAATGTTTTGCTTTCGCTGTAAAGCCTTTTTGAAATCGGACAATGTGGTTAGATTAACGAGAAGTTTATCTTTAAAATGGTGTAAAAGAGTTGTATGTTTGAGAAAGTTGAATTATGACATTTTGTTGTTTTTGAATTTGCCGCCCTGATATTTCACGTAGCCCATAGAAGTTATTGTTTCCCTTCAATAAAATGCATTCAAAACTACTTTCTGCACATTTCTGCTACTTTCTTAGGCTATACAAGTGTTATCGCTTGCTAAAAATGTATGTTTACACCTATGCAGTACCTTTAGCAATAATAATAATAATAATAAACCTCTACTTTAGTAAAGAAAACAATTATAACAGATGTGTTGTAATAAAAACGAGTGGTGTCCACTGATTAAATACAGTCTTTCTGCATTGTGAAGAGGGAAACCCCAGATAGTGTCACGACTTCCGCCGAAGTCGGCTCCTCTCCTTGTTCGGGCGGCGTTCGGCGATCGACAACACCGGCTTTCTAGCCATCACTGCTCCATTTCTCATATGTCCATTTGTTTTGTCTTGTTCCATACACACCTGGTTTTCATTCCCCAATCAATCTACATGTATTTAGTCCTCTGTTCGCCATCATGTCTTTGTGTGTAATTGTTTATTGTTACGTGATTATTTTGTCAGGCGCTGCACTTTTGTTATAGACCGTGTTTGTGGCACTAGTATGTTTTATGCAAATAGTCTGGGTTGCCATTTGATTACCTGTTCAGGAGTCTTATGGCTTGGGGGTAAAAACTGTTGAGAAGCCTTTTGGTCCTAGACTTGTCCTGTTCTCCTCAATGGACACATTCCTGCTCTCTTCTCCATAGACAGACACCAACAGCACCAAGGCAGGAAAGACAGAACCCGTTGCTTTAAGCCTCTTTATTCTCCTGTCCTTGTCTCCTTACCTTCATGACCTCCAATCTCAAAGCACTTGAAAGGTCATGGCAATCAGGTGGCAGCCTATCCATGCTTTTTACCTATCAGTGATAATCCAGAGAACAGGGATATTTCAGAGTATTGGAACACAGGCAGATGCTTTTAGAGACCTAGCAAAGAGAAGGGTAGAGAAAAAGCCTTAGAGACTTAGCAATAAATCCATTCCTTTGTTTCCATTTAACGAACAGCATTCATGTGAGTAATTGTCACAATCACCATTTCAAACTGGGATCACAAAACCCCAGTTAAAATATAAACACAACCTCAAGTGTAAATCAGAACAGTGGCTATCAAACAGAGTCAGGCGCAACAGTGTTTTGGCATGTGCATGATGAGTGTCCATGCACTCGTGTTCTTGTTTACAATTAACTGAGTTCACTTCTACCCATGATCCCTGTCACCACCTCTCCGTTTCTGCATAGCTCTGCTCTGTTTCATATCAAGTTCCAAGACCCAGTTTTACTAAACTTCTCAACTGACACGATTCCATTAAACAAAGAAGAGACATCCATTTTCGTCTCTCTCTTTACTTTTTCCACTGTGTGTGTTGAAATAGTTGCTAGGACTTGGGGTTGGTTGGTTCTTGCAAAGCAACAGAAAGCAAAATAAATACTTTTTGGATCTTTAAGAAATTATTCACGGCTCCAGTTCAGAGGAGTGCTCATGTGATGGGCTGTGACAAGTGTGCTGCTCTGAGCGAGTCCCTGCCAGCTGGGTAGATTGGCTCTGCCTTCTCTGAGACACCATTAGTGCTCAGAACTACTGTGGAACCAACCACTCCCCCTCGTCAGAGTCGTCACACTCCAAGAGGAACAGAAGAACCGTTAAAGTTTCTGAGATTCTGAAGGAGTCAAGTTCTTTTTGAAGACTCGCCGAAGTACTCTGCTGTAGATGATCTGAAATCTGAAGCTCGCTTTTGACTAGATCATGCCAAGAGCTTCAGCATAAGCTCCTATTTGTAGTTGAAGGGGTAAAATAAACACTTGATGTTGGTTGTTTTGCTGTAGGATTCCATTAGGTACTGTAGTGGCCAGCCTAGACCCTGCCTTCTGATTTGCTAGGATTTCCATCAGTCTGGCTGGAGACTCAAACCCAGAGAAATGCATTCATTCTAATAGGGAGGGTAGACGTCAAAACTTCAAGAGGGTTCAATTGAGCATGAAGAGTGTTCACATTGCATGCAAATATTCTCATAGGAATGTATTATTTGGCAGGGTGTTTATTGTCCATTAATCAATTTAAAGAGCCATCGCTTTCAGTGAATTAATTGAAATCATGGCAACAGTGATTCTTTGCAAATTTGTGAATGCTTCATCAAGAGACAAAAAATAAAGAAAGAAACTGGTTTGCTTCTACAGTACATGGTTGATACAGAAAGTCTTTAGAAAAATGATTGTAAAATTGGTTTGATTGGATGAACAGTTGTGAAGTTATTGTCTGTAATTGCTCCATCCTTGGTTGCATGGTCCAGACAGATGCAAAGAATGCTGTTTATGTATTCAGAGATGATGACATGGATCTCCTTCCTTTTTCAGAGGCGATTTCGGGAGGTTTACCCAAGCCAACCCTAATGACCCTGCATTTTTCTCTCATGCATGTATTGAGATAAGTCTTTGTACCTTTTGCCTATGATCCATCCCCTACTAGGCCTCAAGCTATTCAGACGAGCTTGGGTGTGGTAGTTGTGGGCAGGCCAAGACCGAGGGACTATAATGGGCGAGAGGGTTCAACCCTTTGTAGACTGTAAATTATTGAGCAAAGCTTGCTTGGAGAATTGTGTAAATTAACTCAGTTACATACAATACCAGTCAAAAGTTTGGACACACCTACTCATTCAAGAGTTTTTCTTTATTTTTAGTGAAGACATCACAAATATGAAATAACACATGCAATCATGTAGTAACCAAAAAAGTGTTAAACAAATCAAAATATATTTTATATTTGAGATTCTTCAAAGTAGGCACCCTTCGCCTTACAGACAGCTTTGCACACTCTTGGCATTCTCTCAACCAGCTTCATGAGGTAGTCACCTGGAATGCATTTCAATTAATAGGTGTGCCTGGTAAAAAGTAAATGTGTTGAATTTATTTTATTCTTAACGTGTTTCAACCAATCAGTTGTATTGTGACAAGGTAGGGGTGGTATGTAGAAGATAGGCCTATTTGGTCAAAAATCAAGTCCATATTATGACAAGACCAGCTCAAAAAAGCTAAGATAAATGACAGACCATCATTACTTTGAGACATGAAGGTCAGTCAATCCGGAAAATGTCAATAACTTTTAAAGTCTCTTCAAGTGCAGTTGCAAAAACCATCAAGTGTCAATAAGAAGGAGAGACTTGCTTGGGCCAAGAAACACGAGCAATGGACATTAGACCAATGGAAATCTGTCACTTGGTCTGATGAGTCCAAATGTGAGATTTTTGGTTCCAACCATTGTGTCTGTGTGAGAATGGATGATCTCTGCATGTGTGGTTCCCACCATGAAGCATGGAGGAGGAGATATGATGTTGTGGGGCTGCTTTCCTGGTGACACTGTCTGTAATTTAAGCAGCATGGCTACCACGGCATTCTGCAGCAATACGCCATCCCATTTGGTTTGTGCTTAGTGGGACTATCATTTGTTTTTCAACAGGACAATGACCCAACACACCTCCAGGCTGTGTAAGGGCTATTTTACCAAGAAGGAGAGTGATGGAGTGCTGCATCAGATGACCTGGCCTCCACAATCACCCAACCTCAACCCAATTGAGATAGTTTGGGATGAGTTGGACCACAGAGTGAAGGAAAAGCAGCCAACAAGTCCTCAGCATATGTGGGAACTCCTTCAAGACTGTTGGGAAAGCATTCCAGATTAAGCTGGTTGAGAGAATGCCAAGAGTGTGCAACGCTGTCATCAAGGCAAAGGGTGGCTACTTTGAAGGATTTAAAATATAAAATATATTTTGATTTGTTTAACACTTGTTTGGTTACTACATGATTCCATATGTGTTATTTCATAGTTTTGATGTCTTCACTATTATTCTACAATGTAGAAAATAGTAAAAATCAAGAAAAACCTTTGAATGAATAGGCGTGTCCACATTTTTGACTGGTACAGTATACACAGGCTCTCCAACTCCTTCAGCCTGTAGACCCTCTACACAGAAACCAAAAGCAATGGTAACATCAATCAGACATTCTCTATGAGTAAACATGTTTTTCTGGACAACAATGTTTACATCTGGACAACAGAATCCACACAACCGTAAGGCAAGTATTTCTTCTTTCTTTTTCACATATTGTGAGAACCCCCACAACACAATTAGCAATGGGTCGAAATAGCCTCCAGTAAACCATTTCCCAAGTCTAGCCTTTCCTCACCTTCAGTCAGCAGTTCCTGCTCTCCTTTTACACTGTGAGAGAGAGAACTGTTAGTGTCCCTCAGCAGGTGATTGATCCATCTTATCATGCTGTTGTAGTCTGCCCCGCGGCATTCTGGGTTGGCCATGGCGTGTGTTGCGAGCACTATTCGGGGGATAGTGGAAGGCAGGTTACTTGCTGACCACTCACATGTGACTCCCATACAGGGTTCAACTGAGAGCATTGGAGAGGGGAAGGCACTGTCAGGTTTAAAAACAAGACTGCCAGCTAGCTGGTGATGGGGATTGAGGCTGCCTGCTCCTCTCTAAAACTGATTGGCCTTTCAATAACCTTAGCCTGAGATTATAACCCTGAAACACAATGGTTTGGGCTATTTTCTGTCGCCCATTTTTTTTTTGTGACTAATGGATGTCAGTCTTTGAATGTGAGCAAACATGAAATGTTTGAGACACTCTACCTTGGTATTTCAACCAGAGTGGATGGCAATTATTGAAGTTGACAAACACCCGTTTGTAAGGCCTCTTTTAGTTGCACTATGTTTTGAGTCATGGCATACCGAGACCAGCAGGCCTAACAGGGCCAAATGTGTCAGTATAATCATGCTGATAGGATCGGTGATTAGACACAAGCTGGGATAAAAGACACCAAGACACCTCCATTCCACCAGCCCTTCCCACCATTTCAGTTCAAGCCCTCACATCAGAGAGCCTTCCAAAAAGCGTCTCTGTTCTAATGCCCGCCCAACACACCCACACCCCCCTTTCTCAATATATTGTCCATCACGTTCCTCCACAACAGCCAGCAGTTTCATCAAAGATGATCCTGTATCACAACATTGTTATTTTACAAAACAATAGATTTCCTATTTTGGTAAATCTAGTCAAGATTTGCAAGCAGTTAGCATTCTAATGAACATGGTGTTATAGAAATTCTAAGTAGTCAATAAAATATCTAAATAAGATAATCATCAGAGGTGGGGATGGTTATTTTCTCCTCTCTCTGTTGTCTATCCAAGCAGAACCTGGTGATCCATCCAGCAAACCTGCAGACCTTGAAATGTAGATCTGAGAGGTGCTGAGTACAGATGACAGCTGTCATACCTCTCGCTGCCATAAAGAAGTGAAACGGAGGGAAGGAGAAAAAAGAGAAGGAGCAACTTTAATACTTTTGTGTTGAAGACAATAGGATTTTTTGGGGGGGTGTAGTGCAGAACTCTGCTACTCAGCATAAAATGTGACGGATGATGAAGAAGTAAATAAGGTTGGTGAGTGACCACTTGAAACGCTCCTCCTGTGCTGCGGGGTATACTGCCTTCTTTTTTAGATGCTAATATACTGCTGTGATAGCAACACCAAATGAAGGGGTCCTCCAGAGCCTTTGATACAGATTATTCCTCACTGTATCTTTTTCCTTGGCTGGCACAATAAGGCAGAATCCCTCAGAGAGTCAACGAGGCTCTTTTGTTGCAGGCTGACCTGGAGGCACTGAGCTGAGGAGCTATTAATATAAGCATATGGCTGATACAGTACATACCATCGCTGAAGCATGTTTTTGTGCATTAGAAATTGATGATGCTGCTATAATCTGGCCTAACTGCACAGACACTATAGAAGGCCTCTCAAAGGGATAGTGGCATGCACTTTAGGTCATCAGGGGACATGGCTGAATGCGGAAAGGACAGAAATGTGGTGAAACGTCATATGAATGCACTATTCTCTGTGTACTGAGGGGTAATTCTTATTTAACTATTGAAGTCTTACCATATAATCTTTGAACTATTTTACCCTACATTTTGCCATATAGATTTCTCGAGCAAACTCCTCAATGGTGCCACTTCCTTATGAAAACCAGTAGGTGTAGATAGTCTACGGTCCTGCCAGCCGTTCCGTTTCCTCATTCCTGAGAGCCACGGCCAGGTGGGCTGGCCGTGGCTCCCAGGGCCCCTGAGTAGATGAGTGTCTGTGTGACTTAACAGGGTCGGGATAAAGGGTGGCTTTGTGGTCCAGGTTTTTTTGGGGTGCGTAGGAGACCTTCAGGGAGTCTCCGGGCAGGAAATGGACAGGAGGGGTTCAAAATGAGCAATGGGGAGCGGGAGGTCAAGAGAAGAAAAAAATCCTCAGAAAGCACAAAACCTTATTGGGTTTCATTTTAATAGCGCAGGGCGATTTTTCTCCCTTTGCGCTATGCACTGGCCCAGCCATTAGGTCCTCACTGTAGAATGTGTAAACCTCCTGCTATTAAAGTCACAATTTGCAGTGTCAGTTCCTATGAGACAAATCTATGGCTGCCCCACTACCTCTCCACCACCCCTTCTTCAACTCAGGGCCTTTTCTCTCCTTTTGGAGCAACTTTCAGGCCACAATAACCATCATCAGTTAGCGGAGGGAGCTCCATTACACTTCCCCTGCTTTGCTCTCCGCAGCCCCAGTCCTGCATTAAGCTAATATTATCTAATCCCAAAGTGGCTCAACCCCTCGCAACACCCCATCAATTATTAATCTCCCATGCAGCTCACAGCTAATGTTTGATTTTAATTATTTAAACACATCTTCATTTATCAATAAACATAAATGTTAAACAAAGAATGCTGATGAGAAGCATGAATTCTACAGTTAAAAGTTGATGAGATTATTTGGAAAGCGTTGCTTTGATTTATGGATGTGATATTTGCCGGTAATGTTTCAGGAAGAATGAAAAATGACACAGGGGAGAATGGGGGAGCATCATTTGGCTGGGTCTCTGGCCATTCCTTGTGTTTATGGTCAATACTGTCTGTCGGCAATTTAACAGTCGATGATTAGGATATGCATTTCTCAGCCAAATTTTAAAATCAACCATCGTTTTCAGCTTTCCTGTGTAAATGAATTGATTGCTGCCATAACTTAAAGAGAAAGAAATCACAATTCTCTCCCAGACAAGCACTGAAGCAGTGTTGAAAGCACCAACATATTAATCCACAGTCCCCTAGGGTGACATTACTGGTCAATCCACCCGCAGTGAGAGAGAGTAAAATGAACCTCTGACTCTGAGATGTCCAACCTGTTAAAATGAGAAATGAACAGAAATGAACAGACCACTCCATTGGGCCCCACACTGAAAGAGAGGTCTTATCCAGCCACAACCTTTGACAAATGGGAGAAAACAGCCAAACGTCACAGCTCTCCCAATGTAAACACATTTGGGCTATTATGGATGACCTACGGAGGCTGGAATAATATGCAACCCTTCAGGTTTAAATGAAGCCCAGCTTGGGGTTAGGGGCTTGAGGTGCTTGGAGCAGGGAGCTTCGGTCTACTGCCCTCCTGGTGGCCAGTCTGACTTCACATCACCCCATCACTCTGTGCCACTTCCACTGTGGAATGCTGGGAATGCCCCTGTCCTGTCCCTTATGGCATGGCGGATAGAGGGATAGAGGGGGCGACCTGAAAGACAAGGGGAAATAATTGCAAATGGGGATTATCTGAGGAGCAGAAGAAGATGAATGTAGGGAGGTTGCTTGATCCCTTTCCAAAAGAGGACCCTCTTATCCAGCCCACCTGTTACTCTTTGGACTAGAGAGATGACACTAGACTCTTCAAAGCACAAAACATGGTAGGCTTTTAAAAACATGTTTTTTTTTAAATCTCATTTTAGATATTCACCACCCCTCACCACCATCATCTCCATCCCTATCCTCCACCACCGCCACCCTCCTGTTTGCAGTGTTGGGTAAACAAGGCGGAACCCTTGTCAGCGTGGCTAAGCTGGCGGCTCTTGACAGAACGCTGAATGAGTGATTTACGGTTTCAAGTGAGAAGCTTTCACAGGTAATTAACCTGGTGAAGGGTGAGCATGTGGAAATAGAGGGATCGAGGGAGAGAGAGACAAAAAAAAAGCTCCATCACGTCACCATTTCAAGTCAAGACAGTGTGAATGGTTATGGCATCAGGGCTTGGGATACTAGCATTGGCGCCACTCAGCAGTTGTTGGGACTGAAGGTACCAAGGAGAGTCTCTCCTTCTGTCCTCACCTTCACAGTCTGGGAATATGTAAATGTAGAAATATGACTACAGTGTCTCAACACCAAGTCTGTTCCATATGTGGGTACTGTAGGCCAACAATAAGGGTGTAAGGAAGTATGGATGAAGAGCCACTGGACAGATGTCTCAATGTTTCATTGCATTGCATCTTCACGTCTTATTATGGAAGGCAATATGGGACAGGGGATAGTCAATGCAATTTAACTGACAGTAAATATATTTTGTAGCCTATGACTGCCCCCTCTTGTAAAAAATAATCTGCTAAGAATAATTATGGAATCCTGAAACCAGAATAAAATCCCCTTGCATATCTGCATGAATAATCCTGGAAGCCTGTAACGTAACCGGCTAAATGCAACCACTCGGGAAGATGTTCCCTCTCTGGGAGTGCCTAAACACCACTGACAACTTCACCCTGTGAAACGTTCAGGAAGTTGGCTGTTAAGCTGCATGTAAATATGAGCTAATCATTCCTGCTGTAAATGTCCCGACACCTAGCGTTCACACTGGGAGGTCAGGGACTGTGGGGATACGTGCGGCGGATTTGCTTTAGGTCGGAGAGAACGAAGCGAACAGAACACTTCACAAACATAAACACACACACTTCCCCAAGCAGCCCCATTTAGCAGTCATCAATGCTCTCCTTTTGCAGGCTCCCCAGGTTTCCCTGGCAACCTGATCTGTGGTGTGCTGAAAGTCGAGTCCTCACCTGTTAGCAGAACTCCCACCAACTAACCCTAAAGGCGTCTGCATACTAAGTTTGGTTTGCTCGTAGCAGAACTTGGCTAGGCGAAGTGAATGTCTGTGCCGTGCATACTCCCTTAAAACACCTTCACTTGAAAAAATTGGAAAAAGCGACAATAGTACTGTTTGTCCCTCTTGAGAGAAATCTGTAATAAATTATGACGTTTTTGCAGAGGAGGTCTTTACATCTAAGATGTTTGGTGCTGTATTTCCCAAGAGTATTTTTTTTTAAGAAAACAAATCGTCTCTCGTTGAATGACAACAAACACTTCATTGCAGAATCCCTACTGTTGATCACGGACGAAGGGGAGTAGACTTCGTCTACCGAACTTCGGGTTTGCCTCAGGAAAAAAATTGTGTTCACGAACAGCCCCAAAAAAACTTTGCCGAAGACCAAAACGTCACAAAATGTTGTCATAATATATGTACAAACTGTTTCGGCTGGGAAGCATGGTGATGCCTTAACCCAACCGTGACTCTTCTGGGTCATTCCTTATTTTTCTCTGGTTTGCCACCCAGGCAGAAATGCATGGTACAGACAGTGAAGAGTGTTGGAGTGATTCATGTCCTGATAATTATACACTGGGTCCTCTCATGGATGGCAGCTGACAACACAGACTGACTGGCTGCACGGTTAGACTGGGAGGATGGGTCTTGAAAATAGCTATCACCAGTTTGTCCACCAATAGTCTATGGGGAAACAGTTTTGAAATCAGTACATTTGTAAGTGATTCACACATTTCTTAATATTATTCAGTCATTTTAATAAATGTTACAAACAATACTTAAAAATAGAAATCTGCAGGAGACATCATGGATTGCTGATTGGAGTTCTAGTTGTCAATAAAATACAAAAGGATAGCCTCCAGTAGAGACAATATAATTGTGCGAGCCACGATAGAGCTTCTGATGTTCATTTCACAGTAATGTTATGGTACATTCTTTGCAGCTAATTCACATCAAGCTGGAGGCAATGCAGCAAAACAACATTTCACAGAGGGAGAAATCATTAGAGAAAGCAAAGAAGAACATGTTATTATTGACTCTTAGCCTTTTTTAACAGCTCTCATCACTGTGGGGTAATTGTCTTATTCATGTACATGACTACCTTGAGGTTGTTGAGGATGGCTTTTTGATTAGATTGTCTCTCTCTGCAATCACGTAAATGATATGCTCATAGTTATTTTTATTTTTCAGATTGAAACAAAGCATTTTCTAATTTCTGTCCACATTCAGTGACACTGGACTAGGCATTCAACAAAAATTAAATGTCCACATAAAGGCAATGTTTTTTTATGGAGGCAATCAAATGTGGATGTAGAACAGTGCATGGTGTCGTTACCGTACCAATGATCTATGAGACGCAACGATGCAGCCTTCTCCCAAGGCTCTCTGGGATGCATTTAGGACATGCATGGGGAAAACAATGGCGTGTGCATTACCAGAGAAGATAAATCTATCTCATTAATCCTTTCTTCTCCCGGGCTGGGAGGCACATCTAAGGGAACATGCTGCAGCAGCCTTGTACTCTCGGATCTTTCACACAGATGGGCAGATAGGAGGAAGAGAGGATGGAGGGAGGAAGGGAGGAGGGAGGGGGCTCAGAGTCAATCTGTGCATCATTAGACAGCGCAGCGACTACAAGAGGAAGAGAGGGATTACGAAGATGTGGCTTTCACTGCAAAATGTTCAATGATGTCCTTGTCTCTTCATAAAAAAAGTGATGCCTTCTCCTTTCCTCTGAAGCCATGCGTTGAAATACATCTGCTTTTGGAGGAACTGATGAATAATAAGGAGGACGTGCATGTTGACTGAGGGTATGGAATAGTAAACTGGCCGAAAGTACAGATAAGACTGAAATATGAGCCTTAATGGCTAGTAAGCTTTGGTTAGAGCCAAGTTCAGTTAAGTATTTTACTTCACAAGATTAAATATGGATCTCGCCAGATTGTAGTTTTCTGTCCCACTATTCCCTGGTACTCCTGCCACCCTACAACCATACATCCCAAATTACGTGCAGTAAATTCCATTGACATTGGTCAAAAATGCCATTGATTCTGACTATCTGAAATGGTCAGGCAGTCCATAAAACAGATAAAGAGGTCATAACGGTTTTATCAGCCTGTAGAGTCCCATGGAAAGATTTAGGGGGTTGTGAAAGTAGGAGTGGGAGCAGAGCATCCTTCAAAGGGCACTGTTGAACGTTCAGTTACGTATATGGTGCCAGCTTATCTTTCCTCTACCTCTACTGAATTATTATTCCAAAATCTTGAAATTATTGCATCTCTAACAAAACGTTTAATCAATATATGTTTTGTGCCAGTAATTGTTTTACACACTTTTGAGAAAATCAAAGAGGTGTTATTTATTTTTCAATTGAGTGGAGAAAGTCTGAAGTAAAAAAAAATACATATATTTCTCAATTTGTTCATTATTGAATAAGCACACATTAATCAAGAGGACATGATGTTTTATTGTTAAAATGTCCACTTAAACATTTGGGGCATTATTGATGAATGAAATGGAAAGAGAGAGCTGAAACCTCAGTTGATTACAAATTCAATTACGGAGGCCTTTATGCTCATTTGAGAGGTACATCTGATACACCTGAACTGAGGAGATTTTTCTTTGGATAAGAGTCCCTAAATGAAAAGGCTTTGGTTTGAATTGCAACAGGGGGAGTAAATGACCACATCATACAATAAACTGCACTCTTAGGAATAGCAGCCCATGCTAAATGTATTCATTTCAGGATATTACTGTAATTGTTACTCTGATGTGTGGAGCCTGAACTGCAATCATCGAAGGTAGCATCTGTTTGCAGACTCAAGTGTTTCCTGAACCAGGTTTACTGCTATAATATTGCCTTATTATTTCAGGTAGACCTTAGACTAGGGGTCATTCATCCTCTTCAACATATTTTTGTTATTCTTATACTGTTCTGATAATGCACTCCCGCTCTCTTGGAATCCACTATCATCCCATATCTGTACTGTACAGTTCTGTAAAAGACAAAAACCTTTTGTCTGCAGTTGTTCTTCTGTCTTAAATGAAAGTGCCTGACTGACTTTAAAACGGAAGGTGAATGGAATGTGGTGGAGGAGACAAGGTCCAAGAACACAGCAGTCCAAAGACAGCCAGGGAGTGGAGGAGTGCCTGTGTTGCCAGGTAAAGCACTGTTACTCATTTATTTCTTTCCCTCTTAGTGGAGACTATTGGAGAAGAGATCGGAGGAGGAAGGCTGCGTCTCAGAGACCACGCTGGATGTCAGCCCTGTCATCCTTTCATTTCACCTGTCAGCGCGGTGACTGACGTAGAAGCGCTTGTTTGCCCTTCCTGTGGTCTTCACCCGCGTGCGTTGTCGTGACAGCCTGCGAGGAGGAGACGGCCCAGGCCTTCGTCTCAGGGCTCCCTCAGCCCCCTCACATTATGCTAGCTTTTTATCTCAGACGGAGTGATTGACAAACCAACCGGCTTTTTAACTCCGGTCCTGGAGGGCTGAAACACTTCTGTTTTTCATCCACTCCTTCTAATCAGGGATTGATTCAGACCAGGGACACCAGGTGAGAACAATTTACTACCAGATAAAAACAAGAAACAGAAGTGTTTCAGACCTCTAGGCCCGGAGTTGAAGAGCCCTGCAGTTTAAACAGTAGATCAATCATATTCATCAAATGATGAATATGATTGATGAATGTCAGTTAATGTTTTGTAAGGTTTGTTGTTGTGGAGATGATGCTTTCTGCCAATCATTTCCAGAGTAGAGAATACACAAGGCACTCCAAAATACAAGAAATTATAGTATGTATTACAGTATATAAATATAATGTATAACTGAATAGAAAATATACTTGTAATAATCAAAGTAGGACTGTCTGTTATTAAGAGTTTTATTCATGTGTATCTTTTAGTGCTGACAAAAAAATATTTATATATATAAATATTTTTTTGTCAGCACTAAAAGATACACACACATATATATATATATATATATATATATATATATATAAATATATATATATATAAAACATATTTTTGTATATTTTTATATATATATTCAACGTGGATGCAGAAATTAGCTGGACCAAATCCACCAAATGATATTAAATTATATCTTTGCAAACCATGAAAATAAATATTTTTCTCTGCAGCCTTGGCTATGAAGTTAGTGGAGTTGGAGGGCAGTGGCTTATTGGACACGTATGAAAGGTTTTGTCTTTTTTTGCTGCTCTTTGAAAACCACAAAAGGTTTAATGATATATCTTGGAAAGCATACTGAATAGAAGTCTCTGAACATGGCACGGCTGCACGCATGGCAACACTGTTGATGTTTTTATATAAGGTTAATTCATAAGCTGAACTCCAATCAAAACAAATTGAATGTCAGTGGACTCAGGGCCTACTGTAGCTTCCAAAACCAATAGCGTCAGAGAGAACTTTGTTCAAATCAATGGCTATGTCTTGTGGTTAAAGTGTTGCCTTTTGAGGTTGTAACAATTATATTTAATCATTTTGAGATTTGAAAAACATCCTATTTAGCGTTAAGAAATAGAAGGAAGTTGCAAGTTGAAGCTGAGCACTATGTTGATGCCGAAAGGAATAACGGTTTTTGTAAATATTAACCTATAACACAATTTGTAAAAATGTCTGTACTGAACTGCACCGTACCTAAACAAAATCATCCAGAGAAACATAATCCAACACTCCTCTCACTTTGGGTTGAATCTAGAGCCAAGCATCGCCTTGATGTAAACCCAGCCATAAATGAGATCCTGAGAGTCATTTTGCTGTCTGTGATCAGTTCATTGGCAGCTATGGGTTCTGGATTGGTGGGTGGAGTCCACGTCTCTCTTTGTCAGTCTACATGGAATCCTGCACTGGGGAACTTCACAATCAGCCTTTGTTATTGGTTGACTCTCTAGCCACACTCCTGTCATCCTTTGATCACGTCAAACCACTGGCCCCTCTCTCGATCTACCATCATGGGGGTGATGGGAGCTGCGTTCGTATGAGACGAGAGGTATCCCATCCATTCCCTTGGGGCTTCCATCCCTCTACCCCCACCCCCTTGTCGACACACCCCAGCCAGGTAGGTGACAGCAGGTGAGAAAACACCACAGGATGTCCTGGGTCTTTGCTCTGTCCTGTCATTGCTCCTCCTCGGCCTATACCCTTAAAAAAAACATGCCTGCTCTCTTGCCCTGGCTCCAACACAGTCTCACAGCCCCCAAACACCTCTGTCGATAATATCGATGTAATCCACATGCATTTTTGAGTGATCCTGCTGTCAGATGAGCCTAATGACAGGCAGCGGAGGTGTGATTGAACCTGCTCTACACAGGGCCAGCCTGCAGCCAGCCAACCAAGGCAGGCATTGATAAAGTGTCACAGACTTCAGTGCTTTGATTAGCCCCTCAACTAATGCCATGCTAAGCAGAAACATTACTCTGCCCCCGCTAGCTATGGCTAGAGAGAGAGAGGAGGGCTGGACTGAGCAGGGGAAAAAATATACTCTACAGGGAAATTAACCAATTCCGGTGAAATGGTGTACCAAGGAAATTCTTGGATTAATTAACAACGCAATTACATTACATGACACGCCGCAAGATGGATGAGGAAAACTTCGCTGGTATTATGTTCTGTTTTCCAAATTGCAATTTATTTGAGGGCTTTAATGGATGCCGTATTAAAACATCTTGGGCCCCGGTCAGGTTTCATTGTGTGTCACCCAGCCGTGATTGATGACCCCCTCTTCCCAGCCACTCCTCCCCCTCTCAGCTCCCTCACCCCCCACTCCCCACCCCCCTTACGCCCTTCACACTGCATTTTCTGCACATATGCTGGGAATTTTAAACATTAGCTACATTTATGTGGATGCAGGAGTAAGCAATTGATTTTCTTATCACTTAATTTCCCTGCTTGGTGCTGCAACAAGATGATACATTCCGGGCTACTTCGATCCAGAGGCCCCCTCTCTCTCACCAGGTACATTTCTATTAATTATTATTAACCTTTATTTAAACAGGGGGTAAAAGCTGAGACAGAGTCTCTTTTACAGTTGTGCCCTGTGATACAACAATAAAAACAACACAGCAATTAATAAGAATTTAAAACCAAACAAAATTAAAACATAACAAGTACAAGATGAAGATTTAAAATATTAAAATAAAGAAACTTCAATAAGAAAAACACACATTACAAAAAGCAATGACAGTTTATAATAAAATGTTCATGTAATGTGCATTGAAACTGTTTTAAAGACACCAAAACATCTAACTGGAGTTCTCTCTGCAATTCATTCCATGAGTGTGGAGCATGATATTCAAATGCCGTTTTTCCTAACTCAGAGTGAATCTGGGGTATCTCTAGCGCTATCATGTCCTGTGAACTAGTCTGATAAATACTGTTTGACCACTGGATTTTTGAGTTAAGATAATTAGTAAGTTTCTGTAAGACAGCGTTATAGACAAATATCAAACAGTGTCTGGCCCTTCTAAAAGTCAGGGAGTCCCAGCCAACCGAAACGTCCAAAACCAATGATGTGTGCAAAAGTTTGCACCAGTAACAAAGCACAACGCTGCATGGATACACTGCGTCCAATTACTTCAGTACTGATGCTGATCCAAGCATATATAAAACATCACCATAATCAAGCACTGACATAAAAGTGACCTGTACAATTTTCTTTCTGTGCTATGATGACAGACAAGATTTATTTCTATTAAAAAAATCTAATTCTCAATTTTGCTTCTTTACCAGTTCAGTTATACGAGTTTTAAAAAAGAGATTATCATCTTACCAAATTCCAAGGTATTTTCAGGTGGGAACAGGTTCCAAAAGAGAGCCATCATGGGTAGCAATGTTCACATTTTCCAATTGTATGCTTTTGGATCGTGAAAATACCATATACTTAGTTTAACTTGAATTAAGCACCAGCCTAAGATCTACAAGTGCATCTTGAAGCAATTGGAAGTCAAACTGCAGGAATGTAAATGCTTGAGCGAGTGATGGGGCTGGGGCATATAGTACTGTGTCATCAGCATAGAAATGAAAGTTGTATTTTTTCACTGAGTTACAGATATCATTTATGTATATAGTGAATAATACAGGACCTAAAATCAAACCTTGTGGGACTCCTTTGTGAACAGTGACAAAATCAGATTTTACCCCATCTGCAATAATAGCCTGAGATCTATCACTGAGATATTTCTGAAACCACAAACATGTATCTGAGGCCAATCCCAGTGAGGTCAGTCTCACAGGCAGAAGAGAATGATCAACTGTATAGAAAGCCTTCTACAGGTCAACAAACAAAGCAACACAGTTCAACTTCTTATTCAAGGCTCTTACAATATCATTTACAACCAGTGTGGTGGCTGTGATAGCACTGTGCCCGGTCTAAAACCGGGCGGAAA
Source organism: Salmo trutta (assembly GCF_901001165.1). Taxonomy (NCBI): domain Eukaryota; kingdom Metazoa; phylum Chordata; class Actinopteri; order Salmoniformes; family Salmonidae; genus Salmo; species Salmo trutta. Next base: position 21,787,575 of record NC_042981.1, read on the forward strand.
TTTGTTCAGTATGCAGTTGTCAGACAAGAAGGAGCGCAGCTGTACATTTACCAATGACTCCAACATTTTTGCAAGACAGGACAGCTTAGAGATTGGTTGATAATTATCAAGGTCACCAGTATCCCCACCTTTGTGCAGAGGCAGCACATAGGCAGTTTTCCTAATCTTAGGAATGACCCCAGAGGTCAACGTGAGGTTAAAAATATGAGTAAGAGCACCAAAGAAAAGTGGTACAGCTCTAGCCAGCAACCCTGGGTCAAGTTTGTCAGCCCCTGTTGCTTTCTTAGTGTCTACGGCTAGCAAGGCATCAATAACGTTCTCCTCTGTGAAGGTTTAGTGAGACACCCTGACCATCAGCATCAGCATTCTCATGCATAATCTCTTCATATGCATATTTTCTTCCTTCACTTGTGGTCGACATTTTCTCAAAAAGATTGCCTGCTGCGTTCTTATCAGTAATAAGTCCAGTATCCAACCCTATCTGATTTGGGAGTGTGGAGTGCATATTGTTCTTTAATGTTTTAACTACTTTCTAGAATTTGGCTGGATTCTTATAACAGTCATTTAAACTAGTCACATAGTAATTCGATGAGGTTCTTCTAACAAGTCTGATGCACAGGTTTCTCAGCTGCCTAAAAGTCAGCCAGTCAGAGCTAGAAGTTTCTCTAGCCTTAGCCCATGCTACACCTTTTTTACAAAGAGCATCAGAAATGTCCGAATTAAACCATGGGTTTGATCTGTTCTTTACTCTAACCTTAGTGTATGGAGCGTGTTTATCAGCAATGGAAATAAAATCACTAGTACATTTTTAGACATAATAATGCCGTTTGTCTCGAATATTGGGCCTCTTACATCTCTCCTCATCTCCCACTGATCTTGTGTACCTTTTCATGTGCTTTTGTTCCAGTTTCAATGATAGCTCAGGCTATTTTTTTTTCATTTCTGTAGCAAATTCATTAGTGTGTAAGGAACATCTGGAAATCATCCCTACATAGCTTACACAATTATGGCAATATCATAGCGACTCCATTTTAACATTGATAATTACTCACAGGACAGTGAAAAACCACGTGTTCTGCTTTGAACTGGGAGAAACGTTTTTTTGGACAGCGAGTGAATCCCATGCAGACAAATGAAAGCAAACCCACATTCACAGATGCACTTTCACCCCCGTTTTCCTCTCCTCCTCCTTCACTGTTGCTGTGGGTGCTGTACAAGGAACCTTTTCGGGAGAAAGATCTTTTAATAACATTGTGAATAAATCAGCTCTGCAGCACATCCCCTGCATGACATCAGCCCTCCCCAACCCATCGGCCATAAACAGCTTTGTTTTTTCATGTTTGTTTCAGATGTGTATAAAAGAGATGAATAATGAATGAGCAGCCCTGACAGGACACATATTTCAGTTAGCGGAAACGCCTTTAATGAAGTCGAGCTGGATTAGGCTCGAAATCACCCAGCTTTAAGACGCAGGGAGGGAAAAAGGATGTTCAAACAACATTTGAAGCATGTTGATTAAACTTCAGGTGTGTTTCCTTCCAATGATACTGACCTAGTTTTTAGATATGCCCTGATCTCTTTACCTGTCTCACTAACTGGGAGGGAATTACTGTAAGGCAGATTTCATCTCACTGTTGTCAACATCTATGGATGTTGAAAATGTTGTGTCAAGATGATTTGTTGTAATAATACAAAATATTCTCCAAGAATGTAAGGAAATGCTAAGCAAATAGAGGGTAATTATCTAAGTTAATGAGTTGATGTTGATGATAATTACATGTCTCCACTATACATTTTTTAATCGTAGCAGCATATCCATTACATCTTGGCCATATCTTTTTCTCAGACCGCAACATTTCTTGCTTGTACAGTACCAGTCAAAAGTTTGGCCACACCTACTCATTCAAGAGTTTCTTTATTTGTACTATTTTCTACATTGCAGAACAATAGTGAAGACATCAGAACTATGAAATAACGCACATGGAATCATGTAGTAACCAAAAAAGTGTTAAACAAATTCTTCAAAGTAGCCACCCTTTGCCTTGATGACAGCTTTGCACACTCTTGGCATTCTCTCAACCAGCCTCACGAGGTAGTCACCTGGAATGCATTTCAATTAATAGGTGTGCCCTGTTAAAAGTCAATTTGATGAATTTCTTTCCATCTTAATGCATTTCAGCCAATCAGTTGCGTTGTGACAAGGTAGGGGTGGAAAACAGAAGATAGCCTTATTTGCTAAAAGACCAAGTCCATATTATGGCAAGAACAGTTAAAATAAGCAAAGAAAAATTACAGACCATCATTACTTTAAGACAGAGTGATGGAGTGCTGCATCAGATGACCTGGCCTCCACAATCACCCAACCTCAACCCAATTGAGATACTTTGGGATGAGTTGGACCAAAGAATGAAGGAAAAGCAGCCAAGTGCTCAGCATATGTGGGAACTCCTTCAAGACTGTTGGAAAATCATTGAGAGCATGTCAAGAGTGTGCAATGTTGTCATCAAGGCAAATCTATCTAGTGCTTGATGGTTTCTGCGAGTGCACTTGAAGAAACTTTCAAAATTCTTGAAATTTTCCAGATTGACTGACCTTCATGTCTTAAAGTAGTGACGGACTCTAGGTTCTCTTTGCTTATTTGAGTTGTTCTTGCCATAATATGGTCTTTTAGCAAATAGGGCTATCTTCTGTATACCACCCCTATCTTGTCACAACACAACTGATTGGCACAAACACATTAAGATGGAAAGAAATTCCACAAATTGTAACGCTCGTCGTTTGTAGTTGAAGAAGTGGACCAAAGCACAGCGTGGTAAGTGCTCATGATATTTTATTTTCAAGAAACACTCAAACAAAATAACAAAAGGGAAAAACGAAAATGCACAGTTCAGGCACATACGCTAAACAAAAAATAATCTCCCACAAAACTCAGGTGGAAAACAGGCTGCCTAAGTATGATTCCCAATCAGAGACAACAATAGACAGCTGCCTCTGATTGGGAACCACACTCGGCTCAAAAACAAAGAAATAGAAAACAGATATTCCCACCCGAGTCACCCTGAGGTGCGGACTCCGGCCGCAAACCTGAACCTATAGGGGAGGATCCGGGTGGGCATCTCCACTTGGTGGAGGCTCTGGTGCGGGACGCCGATCCCCCTCTGCTTGGGGCTCCCCCCACTTTCGTGGAACCGGACCATAGATCGTCGCTGGAGGCTTCGAACCCTGGATTGTCGCCGGAGGAACCGGACCATAGATCATCGCCGGAGGCTCCGGACTGGGAACCCCCGCTGGAGGCTCCGAACTGTCGACTGTCGCTGGAGGCTCCGGACTGCCGACCGTCGTTGGAGGCTCCGGACTGCAAAACGTCGCTGGAGGCTCCGGACTGCAGGCTGTCTCAGGAGGCTCCGGACTGCAGGTCGTCTCAGGAGGCTCCGGACTGTGAAACATCACCGGAAGCTCTGGACTGAGAACTGTCACCGGAAGCTCTGGACTGGGAACTGTCGCTGGAAGCTCTGGACTGGGAACTGTCGCCGGAAGCTCTGGACTGGGAACTGTCGCCGGAAGCTCTGGACTGGGAACTGTCGCCGGAAGCTCTGGACTGGGAACTGTCGCAGGAAACTCAGGACAGGGGACCGTTGCTGCAGGCGCCGTGCCATGGATCATCACGACAGGCTCCGTGCCATGGATCATCACTACAGGCTCCGTGCCATGTATCATCACTACAGGCTCCATGCCATGGATCATCACTGGAGGCTCCGGGCCATGGATCATCACTGGAGGCTCTGGGCCATGGATCATCACTGGAGGCTTCGTGCCATGGATTATCACAGGAGGCTCCGGGCCATGGATCATCACTGGAGGCTTCATGCCATGGATCTTCACTGGAGGCTCCGGGCCATGGATTATCACTGGAGGCTTTGTGCCATGGATCATCACTACAGGCTCCGGGCCATGGATCATCACTGGAGGCTTCGTGCCATTGATTATCACTGGAGGCTCTGGGCCATGGATTATCACTGGAGGCTTCGTACGTGGAGCCGGAACAAGTCTCACCGGACTAGGGAGACGCACTGGAGGCCGGGTGCGTGGAGCGGGCACAGGGCGTACCACGCTGGAGAGACACACTGGAGACCGGGTGCGCGGAGCTGGCACAGGATATACTGGGCCGTGGAGGCACACTGGAGGTCTGGAGCGTAGGGCTGGCACAACCTGTCCTGGCTGGATGCTCACTTTAGCCCGGCAAGTGCGGGGCGCTGGCACAAGACGAACAGGGCTGTGAAGGCGCACTGGCGACATTGCGTAGAGCTGTCACAGGATATACTGGGCCGTGGAGGCGCACTGGAGGTCTGGAGCGTAGGGCTTGCACAACCCGCCTGGCTGGATGCTCACTTTAGCCCGGCAAGTGTGGGGCACTGGCACAGGACGAACTGGGCTGTGAAGGCGCACTGGCGACACAGTGCGTAGAGCTGGCGCAGGATATCCTGGACCGAGGAGGCGTACTGGAGACCAGGAGCGCTGACCCGGCACAACCCGTCTTGGCTGAATGCTCACTTTAGCCCAGCAAATGCGGGGCGCAGGCAACGAGCGCACCAGGACGATCCCATCCGGCCTTGATCTCCTAACACGTCCAGGATCCTTTGCCAGCCAGGATGTCCTCCCATGTCCAACTCTCCTGGCCACGCTGCTTGGTCTGTTTTTGGTGGGAGGTTCTGTAACGCTCGTCGTTTGTAGTTGAAGAAGTGGACCAAAGCGCAGCGTGGTAAGTGCTCATGATATTTTATTTTCAAGAAACACTCAAACAAAATAACAAAAGGGAAAAACGAAAATGCACAGTTCCGTCAGACACATACGCTAAACAGAAAATAACCTCCCACAAAAGTCAGGTGGAAAACAGTCTGCCTAAGTATGATTCCCAATCAGAGACAACAATAGACAGCTGCCTCTGATTGGGAACCACACTCGGCTCAAAAACAAATAAATAGAAAACATAGATATTCCCAACCGAGTCACACCCTGACCTAACCAAACATAGAGAATAAATAAGATCACTAAGGTCAAGGCATGACACAAATGAACTTTTAAACAAAGTACACCTGTTAATAATTGAAATGCACCTCATGAAGCTGGTTGAGAGAATGCCAAGGGTGTGCAAAGCTGTCTATAAGACAAACGGTGGCTACTTTGAAGAATCTCAAATATAAAATATATTTTTATTTGTTTAACACTTTTTTGTTACTACATGTGTTATTTCATAGTTTTGATGTCTTCACTATTATTCTACAATGTAGAAAATAGTAAAAATAAAGACAAACCCTGGAATTAGTAGGTGTGTCCAAACTTTTGACTGGTACTGTACATTTGAATTAAATTGATTATTTAGACTTTTTGGAAAGGAAATATTCAGAAACGACTTCATATGCGTCTCCATGAAGCTCCGTTCCATGCTCTTTGATTTTAGGTATGCCAAACATCTGAGACGCAAGTGCACAATCTTACCTTCATTACATATGTATTGACATATTCCATATTCCATATTCCTGTTCTCATGGTGGTTTGAAGAAAGATTCGTTACGACTTTCCATTTTCCCAGGTCTCAATGGTTAAATATAAAAAAGAATCAGATGTTTTTATTGGCGGGAGGATGGATTTTAGAGGATTTGTCTAAACAAAGTTTGGGGTTTGTAAATAGCCAAGGTTATCTGGCCATTGAGCTGGGCCTCCAGATGCCTGCTGAGACAGACCACCTGCTATGGGAATGCCTTTGCTGTGAATTTAGTCAGGCATTGTGAAAATGGCCAGGACACACTCACTCTGACTCTCCAACTCTCTGGATCTCTCTCGTTCTTTCTTTATCTGTTTCTCTCTCTCCCACATCATGTTTAACATGGTCTGACTAAGGATGAGAGGATGAGAGGATAAGAGAGAGATTTCTGCTCTTTTCCCTATCCAACAGACAGATTCCCCTGTGAGGAGAGTTGATTTAATTTTACTTGGTGGGGTGCTGATGTGTGTGTGTGTGTGTGTGTATATGTGTGTGTGTGTGTGTGTGTGTGCGTGTGCGTGTGCGCACGTGCGTGTGTTTTTTGATTGGTTTAAAAGTCTATCTTATGTTCTTACATCACCCAATAAGACCCAGCATCGTTTAATAGGTCATGGTGAGAAGCAGCACACTGCATGAAACCATCCTCAAAACATCTTCACACCCCATGCCACATCATCTGACATAGCACATGTGAGACAACACTGACCACAAAAATGGCTTCCCCACTTTGATGGGCTGAATTCCTGAGTGTTTATTTACATCGGAGAAGCCACCCAGACTGTCCTTCATTCAGCGTGGCGTGGTTGGGTCTTTGCAGAGTGGTGGCGATGCATAATCTCTCCCAGGGAGATGCAGGGAGGCGGACATCTTGGCAGCATTTGTTGGTGACAGGCCTCAGACATGACATTTGATCAGGAATACTTTCCCCTTGTGTCAAGGCTCAGAGCAGCTGCAGTGTGGCTTTCATTGTGGGTCAGTATAATGTCTTGATATGTTGAGATCTGAGATGGTATGGAACAGCACTGTACTTGGAATTGGAATCAAAGTGATTAGGGATGGATCCTTCCAAGCTTGTCATGGGGGTCAAGGTTATTCCAGGATGTTACTGCTCTGATAACATTGAATGGGAATTAATGGGGAGTGAACACAGACTAGGGGAAAGAAATGGTTAGGGAAAATGGCTGCTGTCTCCAGCCGCCTAGGTTATCGACAGGCCTCGCCTAATGAACACCCCACCCCCAGTCTCATTCCCCTTCCCCTAGAGCTTACCACAGACACAGAAACACACACACGCACGCACACACACACACACACACACACACACACACACACACACACACACACACACACACACACACACACACACACACACACACAGAGAGAGCCAGGCACCAGCCTTGGCACTCATCCCAGCATGATAATTAAGGCTGAAAGGTTACAAAAGGTGGGAGCCAATAACAAGGACACATATTACATTTAAGTTGCCTCTTCTCCTTAATTAAACCCTCTCAATAGTTAATGTTAGCAAAGAGTCTACAAGGAAGTGGGGAGTCTCTCCCCCCAGCCCAGGCAGAGACAGGGATTGTCTGTCCCCTGTAGTCAATCTAAGTAAGGAAGTGTGTGCAACAACACATTGGCTAGCAGCGCGGCCTCATAAATAAATATGATCATTATTAATGGAGTTTAAGATTACCTGGTCGGTGCTGCGTTCCCCAGCCTCCTCCTAGTGTGACTGCCCTGACATACGAGTGCATAGGGGCTTCTGGTCTTCAAGACAAAATATGGCACCAACAGTCTCTGGGACAATGACAAAGCTGCAATATCACAATGCTTCCTCTTCATCATCGGAATCATCATCCTCAACACTATTATCTCCGTCTTCAACATCATCATCATCACCTCAGTCATCACCATTTACAGTACATTTGAACTTGTTTCAGGAAAGATTTGTCTTTTCCTCAGGTGTTCACTAATATCTTGCGTGCTGTTCAGATATTCCTGTTTGCTGGGGAGTGTTCACAGATTTCTATCAGTATTTGTGTATGAGTATTTGCATGTGATTACACCTGCAGCAACTGAAGGCTTTCGCTTTAGCACAGGATTGTGTTCTTCAGCCTGGAATAGATTTCAGTCTGTTTAAGCACTAATAGCCGGTTTCATTTTCTCTGTGAATAAACCAACTTGACATGGAGTGATGGGGGAAACCACACATTTACATTTACCTTTATACTGAACAAAAATATAAACACAACATGCAACAGTTTAAACTATTGTACTGAGTTACAATTCATATAAGGAAATAAGTCAATTTAAATAAATTCATTCGACCCTAATCTATGGATGCAGCCATGGGTGGGCCTGAGAGGGCATAGGCCAACCCACTTGGGAGCCAGGCCCAACGAATCAGAATTCTCACTCACAGGGATGTAAACACATTTCTGCACAAAAGAGAGAATTTTTTTTTGTGCGTATGGAACATTTCTGGGAACTTTTATTTCAGCTCATGAAACATGTGTTTATATTTTTGATCAGTATATATTAACCTTAGCCAGCACATTGTTTTTGTTACAAAATACTTTTCGTTATCATTTTGAATTTATATAAAACGTACTCTTCTTCTCATCAGTTTTGAAATAGTTGGTCTGGTAACACAGCGTGAGCACAGACCATGTTTATATGAGTAATAATAAACATCATAAATTCAGACAGCATCTGGTCTTGAGTAAGGACATTTTTATTTTTCTAATAGGGAGATTGTATCGCACACAAACTCTTAGCAATTCTATAAATTAATTGTGTTGTTTCAGATTTTATTGCCATCCAAAGCTATTCTTTTTCTTTTTCAATATAAGACACCCTTTAGAACATATGGAAACATATAAATAGTATTGTCTATCATATACCATATACACTAGATTTCAAGTGGAGCATACGTTTTTAACAATGATTTATTGCAAGGTATTATTCAGTTACGTGTTCTTTATTCACAAAATTATTCTTACCATCCTACCAACCAGATCTCAGTGCATTTTGTATTATTATGTAGGTAAATCCAAGACACTCCATTTAGTATGACATGTTATGTTTTGTGTGGTATGTATTCACTTGTAGATGTCCATCACCCTTTTTGTATGACATGCTACGAATTACAATATGTATTGTATGTTACAAATTTGCAAACATAGAATATGTTAAAAATGTGCAAAAAAAAGGATGATATGTTACGAATTCAAGCTAAACTCAGGAAAAATGAAACGTCCTTTTTTCAGGACCCTGTCTTTCAAAGATAATTTGTAAAAATCAAAATAACTTCACAGATCTTCATTGTAAAGGGTTTAAACACGGTTTCCCATGCTTGTTCAATGAACCATATACAATTAATGAACATGCACCTGTGGAACGGTCGATGAGACACTAACAGCTTACAGACGGTAGGCAATTAAGGTCACAGTTATGAAAACTTAGGACACTAAAGAGGCCTTTCCACTGACTCTGAAAAACACCAAAAGAAAGATACCCAGGGTCCCTGCTCATCTGCGTGAACGTGCCTCAGGCATGCTGCAAGGAGGCTTGAGGACTGCAGATGTGGCCAGGGCAATAAATTGCAATGTCCGTACTGTGAGATGCCTAAGACAGCTCTACAGGGAGACAGGACGGAGAGCTGATCGTCCTCACAGTGGCAGACCACGTGTAACAACACCTGCACAGGATTGGTACATCCGAACATCACACCTGTGGGACAGGTACAGGATGGCAACAACAACTGCCTGAGTTACACCAGGAACGCACAATCCCTCCATCAGTGCTCAGACTGTCCGCAATAGGCTGAGAGAGGCTGTACTGAGGGCTTGTAGGCCTGTTGTAAGGCAGGTCCTCACCAGACATCACCGGCAACAACGTCATGTATGGGCACAAACCCACCGTCGCTGGACCAGACAGGACTGGCAAAATGTGCTCTTCACTGACTATGTGCTACCCTTCCTGCAGGCTCATCCTGACATGACCCTCCAGCATGACAATGCCACCAGCCATACTGCTCGTTCTGTGCAGGATTTCCTGCAAGACAGGAATGTCAGTGTTCTGCCATGGCAAGCGAAAGCCCGGATCTCAATCCCATTGAGCACGTCTGGGACCTGTTGGATCGGAGGGTGAGGGCTAGGGCCATTCCCCCCAGAAATGTGCAGGAACTTGCAGGTGCCTTGGTGGAAGAGTGGGGTAACATCTCACAGCAAGACGTGGCAAATCTGGTGAAGTCCATGAGGAGGAGATGCACTGCAGTACTTAATGCAGCTGGTGGCCACACCAGATACTGATTGTTACTTTTGATTTTGATCCCCCTTTCTTCAGAGACACATTATTAAATATATAATAGTCAGTTTATGTCTCAGTTGTTGAATCTTGTTATGTTCATACAAATATGTACACATGTTAAGTTTGCAGAAAATAAATGCAGTTGACAGTGAGAGGACATTTCTGTATTTGCTGAGTTTTGTGGCTAAAGTTAGCTAGCTAGGGGTTAGGGCTTAGGGTTAAGGTTAGTGTTAAATTTAAGAGTTGGGTTAAAAGGTTAAGGTTAGGGCTAGGGGAAGGGTTACCTAGCATGTTACAGTTTTTCCCAATTGCTAAAACACAATTTTGCAAACTAGGCTGGTTTTATCAAAATACTTAACACAATTCACAAAACCACACACCCAAACTGCAAAATACCTCATATATCCTGCAAAATGAAGCACTGCAACCAAAACTACATATAACATTATCAAAATCAAACGTTTGCACGAAATGGCACACACTTCATTCATATTTCCAGATTTTTGTCTAACCAACTACACACTGTTGGGCATAATGAAAAGCACTCTCATCTTTGGTATGCTTTGCCATAATACTAAAATAGTTCAAATTGTAGAAGATTCTTCAGATGCACAGAAATATTTGCAGATACACACACACATGCTGTTGAAACATTTTATTTTTACATTTTCACCAAACAAGTCAGTGGAACATATGCACAGCAGATATATTTACATTGGACTGAACAAAAATATGCTTACAAAAAACCCCCCAGTAAACTGAAAAATAAAATTGCAGAAAAAATATAGGAAAAAAAAGAGTCAAGAAAAATAATTAGGCAGCATCTTGCCGCACAGCTGGGTCTGGCCACAACGCCTCGTCCACATCACAGGCAATATCTTCCCTTGCCAGACATCGAGGGAAGAAGCGCCTTGAGTGCCTTATCCATCCCTGAATCGCACCCACATCAATCTCATCACATGCCTCTTCCATAGCCTGCACAAGAGGCATGCGCACAAAGGGCTGCCGGTCGTATACCTTCCACCGCCATGCCGAAAATAACTCTTCTATGGGGTTCAGAAATGGTGAGTATGGTGGGAGGTATTGCACGAGAAATGGTGGGTGGTCAGCAAACCAGTTTTGGACTGGGGCTGCACGATGAAAGCTCACGTTGTCCCATACTACAACGTACAGGGTTCTTTGATGGTCTGCATCATTCATACGCTCTGGTGGTATGAGAATGTTGTGGAGTCTGTCCAGAAATGTGAGAATATGGGCTGTGTTGTATGGTCCAAGGTTGGCATGACGGTGGAGGACACCATGCGTATTGGAGATGGCAGCGCACATTGTGATGTTCCCACCACGTTGGCCAGGAACATCTATAATGGCTCTGTGGCCAATAACGTTTCTCCCCCTTCTTCTGGGCTTTGCTAGGTTGAACCCAGCCTCATCTATAAAGATGAACTCATGTGGGATTGCATGAGCATCCATTTCTAGTACTCCCTGAAAACAAAGAACAAAAGCAGTCAATATGGTGTTATCCAGTACACTGGGAAACAATGTTGCGTGTAGTGTACTGCAGTCAATATTGTACTTACATCCGCATATGCTCGTCTGACCTCTCTGTTTCTTTGAGAGTTTCTCTCAAACGGCACCTTATAAAGTTGTTTCATTCTGATTTGGTTTCGCTTGAGAATGCGAGCCAATGTGGACAGACTGACTCTTTGAATGTTGTTGAATATGGTGTTGTCTTGGATGATGTGGCGTTGAATCTCTCGTAATCTGATTTCATTACTTTCCAAAACCAAGTTTACAATGACAGCTTCCTGTACCCCGGTGAACATTTGGCCCCTTCCTCCACCATGGTTGTGTCTCTCAGTCCTTTAGAAAAACAAAAAAACTAAAATATAGGGCTTGGACAATGCAGCCTAAAGATATTTCCCCCACAGTAGAGTCAATTCTACAGGAAATGTGTGCAGTTAGTGTATGACATCAGCCATTCATGAAGTAAACAGGTGTCACCCAACTGATACACTATGACATGGGATGTACTACATAGTGTGAAAGAAATGTTGGTTACATACCTGTACTGCAGTCTAAATGTCCGGATGACACAGGCGACAGTAAAACGGCTCAAGTTGGGCTGCACTCTCTGTCCAGCCTCTCGCATTGTCAGCCCATGGTTGATGACATGATCAACTAAGGTTGCTCTGATTTCATTTGAAAGTTGTTGTCTTCTTTGGCCATAAACTCCTCTACCAGCTCTACCCCTACCTCTCACTCTTCCTCCCCCTCCCCCTCTCATTCTCATTCTCACCCTCCCTCTTCCTCTCTCTGCAACGGCTTCCATTGTTGTTGTAAAACAAAAGGTTGTCTTTTCATAGTGCTTACTTCCTGATTGAAGTGGTAACAATTAACCATTGAGGTGTTTGGCCAGGTGGCACATGTATTGGCCAATTAGCTCATGTAGTGTCATTTTGAATGGCAGTGTTTTGAAATGGCAAACATGTGACTTTATGTCAGATTGTTGTGTCTTATGCAGAGAACCGTGTGCAGTGCATTTAAAAAGTGCCATTTTGAATTGCAAAATGTGTGTAAAGCAGAAAATGTGTTTAGACTTTTGGAGACTTGAGAAGAGGTTTTGCTCTCTGTGTGTCAGTTTAAATAATTGTGCTGTGCATGTCATTTTAGTGTGTTAGCAATTGGAAAAAACTGTAAGTAGTTGCAAAGTAGCTAAAAAGTACTAAGTACTTGAAAAGTTGCTAATTCAATAAAATGCCATAGTTGTCCTTCATGAGATTCAAACTCACAACCTTTGGGTTACTAGACGTTTGCTTTATACGTCTAACCATCCACCCTGGCCAACCACCCTACTTTCGTTTTTGACTTAACTAACACAGTGTCCAAAGAAGGGCCAGAAGTATACAGAATGGTGTCGTCTGCGTAGAGGTGGATCAGAGACTCACCAGCAGCAAGAGCGACATCATTGATGTATACAGAGAAAAGAGTTGGCCCAAGAATTGAACCCTGTGGCACCCCCATAGAGACTACCAGAGGCCCGGACAACAGGCCATCCGATTTGACACATTGAACTCTATCAGAGAAGTAGTTGGTGAACCCGGTGAGGCAATCATTTGAGAAACCAAAGCTATTGAGTCTGCCGATGAGGATGTGGTGATTGACAAAGTCGAAAGCCTTGGCCAGGTCAATAAATACGGCAGCACAGTATTGTTTCTTATCGATGGCGGTTACGATATCGTTTAGGACCTTGAGCTGGCTGAGGTGCACCCATGACCAGCTCTGAAACCAGATTGCATAGCGGAGAAGGTGCGGTGGGATTCAAAATGGTCGGTAATCTGTTTGTTGACTTGGCTTTCGAAGACCTTAGAAAGGCAGGGTAGGATAGATATAGGTCTGTAGCAGTTTGGGTCAAGAGTGTCCCCACCTTTGAAGAGGGGGATGACAGCAGCTGCTTTCCAATCTTTTGGAATCTCAGACGACACGAAAGAGAGGTTGAACAGGCTAGTAATAGGGGTTGCAACAATTTCGGCAGATAATTTTAGAAAGAAAGGGTCCAGATTGTCTAGCCCGGCTGATTTGTAGGGGTCCAGATTTGACAGCTCTTTCAGAACATCAGCTGACTGGATTTGGGAGAAGGAGAAATGGGGAAGGCTTGGGCGAGTAGCTGTGGGGGGTGCAGTGCTGTTGACCGTATGGGTGTATGACCGTATGAATGTATGATTATCTGACTGAATGACTGTATCTGGCTGTATCTGACTGAATGACTGTATCGGACTGTATGACTGTATGAGTATATACCGTATAAATGTATGACTATCTGACTGTATTACTGTATCTGACTGTTCCTGACTTTATTACTGTATCTGACTGTATCTGACTATATTACTATATCTGACTGTATGACTGTATCTGACTGTTTGACTGTATGGGTGTATAAGTATGTACATGCGCCTTCACAACATGGTGTGGTGTTGTTTTTCTGGGTGAGCTGGTTGGATTGCATGCCTTTATCGCCCCCTCCAGGACAACTTGCATATGGTCTCCCTGCACCACTGAGGCTGGAGCTGGAGCCTGCATCAGTGTCTCCCCACTCCTTACTCCCCAGCCTCCAGTCCCCTGCATGCATCCTAGAGCTGAGCTGATAACAAGTGAGCTCCTGGAATGATGGATGGGCCCTAGCCATGAGCTTGTCAGCAGAGGATGGTGGGCCATATGGAACTAGCATATGGACCTAAGATGGGCCTAGAGGAGGGGAGTGACAGAGATATACATTAAAGACACTACTCTGCTCTTGAAAATGCAAGGTTCATCAGTTTGGTGGGGGAATATCAGTCATTGAGGAATCCGCGAGACGTCAGCCAGACAAACACAGCCAGATGCATGATTTGGCCCATTCAATTTGATCTTCTGTCTCTAAGCATTTTGGGTTGCCGTTATTGCAAGGAATTAGCTGATTTGTACAAACTGAAGTTAATTACTTTTTTTTCTACAAGGCTGTAGAACTGTATTATTGTAGCCAATACAAAATGAATGTACATTTATAGTGTAAGAAATAGACAGAAATTATTCTAAAGCGAGAAATAAGTATGCATTAATTATGCCTTTCGACCTAAACATGACCATTCTATTTTTACACCTCTCATCTACAGTGTGTGTGTGTGTTAGTGCCCTGTGGATTGTCTGTGGGCCCTAAGGAACTCTGTTTGATTGTTTAAAGCCTCTCTTAATTGGAGCTTTGTCTGTGGGCTCCTAAATAAGCTGGGACACCTACTGAGGGGGATCCTGTGGAGAGCACAGGCCCGTTTGACAGCCCCCACGGCGTGGCCTGTCCCTCCACCCCTCAAACTGCCAGCCATGTGACAGGGGCCCACACGCGCTACACACACCACCCTGCCCAATTAAAACTCAACTGTCAGAGAGCGATATTACACACACACTGTCTCGGTGTGTGTGTGTGTGTGCACGTGTGTGTGTGTTCATGCATGTCTGTTACTATGCAGTCATTAAGGAATGAATGTGCTCCCTTTCTCCAGGGCTCCCTCTGTGCTTGTTTGTGTATTATGTCCATTTTTATGTCACCAGGTGAGCGCAGCCCTCATGTCCATGCGTATTGTAGATATCCATCTCCACACGGAGTATCCCAGCCCTGGATTTGAGTCCGTTTTTTCAGAAGTCCCCACAAGAATAGTAAACATACAAAATATGACCAAATGGTGATTCTTTTTTTGTCCCCTCTAGGCCAAATGCTATAGGCTTAGGGAAAATAGGATTTTGAATGGTTAAAATTGTGTGTATCCCACAAGGTGTGTGTGTGTGTGTGTGTGTGTGTGTGTGTGTGTGTGAGTGTGTGAGTGTGTGTGTTTGTGTACGTGCATGAATGTGTGCGTGCGTGAAGCGTGTGTGCATGTACTTGTGTATTCTCTGTGAGTTGGGGTGCCCGGCAGACTTGCTGGATTCGGTTACATGCAGAGTGATTTGTAATTCTGAGTAATCACTTAGGACAAGGGCTTACACCATCTTATCTGTTCATGACTGTAGGCCAAAGTCAATACTCGTAGTATAGTAATGAGTGAAAGCTAACTGAGCCCTTTTATTAAAGCTCAGAGGAGCCAATCTGATGCTGGCCTGCTTCCCTTTGAAAGTATCTCTTTCTCCCTTTTCCTTTTCGCTCTCTCCCCTCCATGCAGACCTGGAGCTCCACATGGCCAGCAGCAGCACTTCTAACACCTCTCGAGCATCCTCCATTGATTTTGTTTCCAAACAAACAACAATAAATCCCCCAAAAATGAGATAGGAAAAAAAGCTATACAGGTAGG
Source organism: Salmo trutta (assembly GCF_901001165.1). Lineage (NCBI taxonomy): Eukaryota > Metazoa > Chordata > Actinopteri > Salmoniformes > Salmonidae > Salmo > Salmo trutta. Next base: position 21,803,244 of record NC_042981.1, read on the forward strand.
ATCCATTTACAGTGTTATTGTTGTTTCTGTAAAAGAGAGGAGAAGAGGGAACATATATGTAAGAGATACAAGAGAGTGGGAGAGAGAGAGAGAGAGAGAGAGAGAAAGAGAGAGAGAGAGAGAGAGAGAGAGAGAGAGAGAGAGAGAGAGAGAGAGAGAGAGAGAGAGAGAGAGAGAGAGAGAGAGAGAGAGAGGGGTGCTTTTATATAATATCAAAAAGACTTTCTGGACAAGGGAACATCTGGAACTTACCCAGATACAGTTTATCTGGAAAATAAGTAAGAAGACACAACTAGCAGTGACATCACATGCCCAGACATGTATAACCCTAAGAATAATTTGTTGACCTATATTCTTCTGCCAATAATTTTTTTTATGGTTTTATATATTGTCATTACTTCTATTCTTCAAACATTGGTCCAGGACTAATTTCATCTTCATAATGATTTAGGAAAAAGTCGTGATTTACAGATGTACACAAACAGGCATTATTCAATGGGACCATATTGACATGCCAGAGATGAGTTGAAAGACATTCAGACATGGGTCAAACATTTAGTGTAATCCCTGCCACTGGAAAAATGCAGCTCTTGGAAACTTCTCACCTCATTGTAACCATCTTCCAGCACCACACAAAAGCTTACCTACTCAATATAAAATCTACTGACTTTTTTTACACAGGGGTCATGTTACGGAACGGTCTCGTTACATATATTGAATCTTGCATTTCTTTGTGGTGGATATGGTATATGTGGCGAACAATGTAACATTGTTGAGAAGCTGCCCTAGGTCTGTACCCTTGGGCAAGTCTGTGAAGGAATGTGTTTTGATTGACAGAGACATTCTATGGGCGGCAGGTAGCCTAGCGGTTAAGAGTGTTGGGCCAGTAATCGGAAAGTCGCTGGTTTGAATCCCTGAGCCGAGTTAATCTGTTAATAATGTGCCTTCAAGATGCTCTGGATAAGAGCTTCTCCTAAATTACTAAGAAGAAAAGGAGTCAGTACCATGTCAAAGGTATATTCACTATTCAGCTGCTGCACTGTAGAATTATTTTATATCCCCCCCCCAAAAAAAAGATTTAAAGGCCCACTGCAGTCAAAATTCTGTTTCCCTGTGTTTTGTGTCATATTTGTACAACAGCTGATGAAACTTTAAAAGTGTGTAAGAATTAGTTCAGTGTTATGCCCTGATAGTTGCTGGCTGAAAATACAACCTACATAGGACCTTCTAATTAGCAGATTCTGCATGGGTGGAGTTATAGCCCGTGAATAGTAAAAAGTGTTCCAAACCTCTCTGCCAATAACAGCTAGTTTTCAGGGTACACATTATTTTGAATTAGGTCCCTCACTCAGACCTAGCAAAATTCTTGCTTGAGAAATAGTTTTTGGACCATTTTAATGGAAAGCTATTACAGTAAGGTACTTTATTGTTAGCCAGAATGTTTTGAAATTGATATAAAAACAGCTGCATTGCTATTTAAATCGTATTTCAAAATATTTTCATTGTGTCTAATTTGATGCCAGATAATTACCATGTAAACACTTACACCTGTACCAGTTCTGTAAACCAAAGCACTGTCCTATCTAATAAACCACTTTGAATACAGTCGAACATCAGGATCTCTCTGGGGCAGAAGTCATCTGCCACAACATGGACTGTAGGCTACTGTCACAGTCCCCAACACCCGGATGTTCCAGTTTTCAGGGGAAATGGAAAGAGAGCCTGTGAAGTGACTTCAGCTTTTGGACATTAACGAGGCAACACTCCATCTTAACTCCTCCTCCATATTTACTGGACTGGTTGAACCGTACAGAAGAGAACCTCCCCCAACATTTTTTTTCTTCTTCTTGTCAAGACCATAGGTGATCTAGTTTCAGGTATTTATTTTACACCTGCGACGTTAGTTTACTGTCACTTGAAGCAAAAGATGAGGACAGGGACAGTAAGGCCTGCTTTAATAGGCTATAGATGAAGACAGGGACAGTAAGACCTGCCCTAATAGGCTACAGATGAGGACAGGGACAGTAAGGCCTGCTCTAATAGGCTATATATGAAGACAGGGACAGTAAGGCCTGCTTTAATAGGCTACAGATAAAGACAGGGACAGTTAGGCCTGCCCTAATAGGATACAGATAAAGACAGGGACAGTTAGGCTTGCCCTAATAGGCTACAGATGAGGACAGGGACAGAAAGGCCTGCTCTAATAAGATACAGATGAGGACAGGGGCAGTAAGGCCTGCCGTAATAGGATACAGATGATGACAGGGACAGTGAGGCCTGCCCTAATAGGATACAGATGAGGACAGGGGCTGTAAGGCCTGCCGTAATAGGATACAGATGATGACAGGGGCAGTGAGGCCTGCCCTAACAAGATACAGATGAGGACAGGGGCAGCAAGGCCTGCCGTAATAGGATACAGATGATGACAGGGACAGTGAGGCCTGCCCTAATAGGATACAGATGAGGACAGGGGCAGTAAGGCCTGCCGTAATAGGATACAGATGATGACAGGGACAGTGAGGCCTGCCCTAATAGGATACAGATGAGGACAGGGGCAGTAAGGCCTGCCGTAATAGGATACAGATGAGGACAGGGACAGAAAGGACTACTCTAATAGCCTGCTGAACTCAGTAGAAATTAATAGGGCTGTCCTTTTCCAGATGAAAGGAATCAGAGCCCATGAGGAAGTGGCCAGAGAGAGATATGGAGAATCTCAATTGCATCTCTCCTCTTTCCTTGCCTCCTTCTCAAATTAAATCAAATCAAAGTTTATTGGTCACGTATACAGATTTGCAGATGTTATCGCAGGTGTAGCGAAATGCTTGTGTTTCTAGTTCCAACACTGCAGTAATGATACCTAACAATACAAAAACAATACGCACATAATCCAAAAAGTAAAAAAATAATATATATATAATGGTGCATATAGACATTATGGACAGTATATGAATAGTAAAGGTGTGTATGGCGGTAGTTATATAGGATGAGCCATGACTAGAATACAGTATATATGTATTAAGTGGGTAAAGCATTATGTAAAAATTATTAATGTTACCAGTGTTCAATGACTATGTACATTGGGCAGTAGTCTCTAAGGTGCAGGGTAGAGTACTGGTTGGGAGCCAGCTAGTAACAGTGACTAAGGTTCAGGACAGAGTACTGGGCGGAGGCTGCCTAGTGGTGACTGTTTAACAGTCTGATGGCCTGGAGATAGAAGCTGTTTCTCAGTCTCTCAGTCCCATCTTTGATGCACCTGTACTGTCTCTGCCTTTTAGATGGTAGCGGGGTGAACAGGCCGTGGCTCGGGAGGCTGAGATCTTTGATGATCTTCTTGGCCTTCCTGTGACACCTCAAAACCCATTGGAGGAGAAGATCAGAGGGGAAATAACTCTGACTTTCTTATCCAATGGGTTTTGAGAAGGAGGCAAGGAGAGAGGACATGAGGAGTATGCAATTGAGATTCTCCCATAGAAGGGTTGAAGTGGAGGGCACCAGGGTGACCAGTCCAATCAGCAGGGCCCATCTTCAGAAACAGTCCAATCATTACAACCCATCTTTAAGACCAGTCCAATCAGCAGTGCACACCTTTAGAAGACCTCACTTCCTCTCTGCCCTCATCAGAGCAGAACTGGGACTCACCCACACAGGTCATGCTGATGTACGGTATACCTTACATGCACCAAACGTACACACACACATACAAACGGTACAGTATGCACACACACACACACACACACACACACACACACACACACACACACACACACACACACACACACACACACACACACACACACACACACACTTATTATGAGAAGCCCAGTTACACAACCCCAGACACTCTCCCATCTCATCTCATCCTCTATAGAACTCACTACCCTGCATCTGGAAGCGAGTCAATGAAAAGTGGCTTCTTCCTGAACCATTTTCCATCCAGTGGAAAAGCTTCTTCTGCCTGGGACTTGGCCGACCTCCAGGAACACTTTGGCTCTACAGCTGTCTTACAGAGTTTAAAGCAGCATATGGTACCCAAGTACCCATTGTTTCACCACTAAAGACCCGTCTTTTTCATCAAGGGAGAAAGGCCTTTTAACGTCAATTTGACTGGGGAAAAAAAAAAGTTCTTAAAATGAGGGCTGGAAGAAAGTAGTGATATGTTTTTTTTGAGGGGGTGTATTCTCTTCCACAGGCCATCACTAATGTTGTCAGGGATGCCATTTTGATTCTCAGCCTGTGAGTTTGTGAAACAGCACCATCTGTGTGCTGTCCTCTAATTAGTGTAATAGCCACAAATATTAAGGCAACAGTTTCACATGACAAGCTGTTAGACACGTATGTGTGAACACTGCTCTGCTCTCTCTCCACTCACTAGATACAAGTTAACAGGCTGGGAAATACAACTAAGCCTCTTCACACAACTGCACATGTCCATCTATTGTTTAGTCATAATCTTTCTAAATAGATCTCGCCATATTGCAAAAAGGGGCACGTTTACCAGATTTGCATATAATTGTTGACATTTAATTGTGTGCTAGAATTCAAAATGATGACATTGAAATATTTACATTTGTACATCTTTATAATTTCTGTCTTATTTTACACACAATTACAGTCGCTAAAGAAATACATCTGAACAAAACAAAAGCTGTTTTTTATATGACACACAATCTCCCAAATCATCCTCCAGATTGCCTTTCCTTTTTTTTATACGATTTGAACCAAAGCCTGACATTAACAAATAGAAGTTCATTTGTTTCCCTCAGAACACATTATAATCAGTCTAAAGGTTAAAGTTTCTGCTAATTTATCAATTCTAGATTGCTGTCAGCGCGAGGTTGGAAATGGTTTTGAAGGGACTGACATAGTAAATTAAGCCTGTCAGATCAGATGGTGTCTCTGAGCTGGCGGATCAGAGACTGCCGTACCCTATGATGTCAGAAAGCCAGGCAAACTGCCACAGGGGCCCAGAGCTCAACGGTCGCTCGCTCTCTTCACTCCCAAACTTGGGAACACCAGAAATTTTGTGGGTCTGGAATGAGAGGAAAGGTAACAACAATGTATCTTCTTTGGAGCAGGAGCTGGATGGTCATTGGTCAAATAGATGTAGTGATGAGATGTTGGTCGATGGGCTATAGTCAGAGTAAAGAATGATGGTTTACTGGAGCTGTTTGGTGCTGTGGCAGAGTGCGTTATGGGGGCAGTATGGTTGGCCTCTCAAACATGCCTGTCTGTGATTATGTAAGCCTGAGAATGGTGTCTTACATTTTCCCTTTTATCAAGCTTTATCAAAGGGAAAATATGCAAAACATTTTGTAATGCTGGATCCACAGATTAACTGGGTAGTTTAAGTTAATAATTGATGGCAGGTGTAGAGCAATTTGGGTATGAGAAAATGGTTTGCAAAATTGGCTGTTTTAAAGGCAGTCATACACTCAGAAACTGGTCATAGCTTCTATCCAAAACCAGATGAATCTGTCTCCTTTTTCCTGGTTACCTTTAGGAGTTCATGTTGAAGAATAGCCCAGGATGAAATTGCCAAGTTTGCATCAATTGATTTTATCCTGCAAATGCCTCCATTCATGGTGCTACAAAGCCTTTTGGGATGGAAAGAATTATAACCGTACAGTAAACTCTGTAAGCCAATCAGAGAAATGGAGGAATAGTTCATGGGGGTAGGTGGCATAGCGAAGCTCTGACAACCACCAATCTAGTCGCGCTGGTGAGATGATGAGGCTGTGAAGCAAGATAAAGATTATTCCAATCCTTGCGGTAGAAACTCCCAAAAATGTGATCTGGCCAATTTCTCTCTCAATGGGAGGAAATGGCAACCGACAGATTAGACATCTTCTACTGTAATCTGTATGGAGCTTTGAAATGTATACGGGCTGCGAGCCAAATACACACACACACACACACGCACACACACGCACACACATGCACACACATACACAGAATGACAAGAGGTCTGCCTTGAGAATCAGAAGGTGAAGGGAAGGCCAGTGTTGATGCCATTTCCCTCCATCAGGCGTATGAGGCATTGGTTGTAACGAGCATTTGTGCTTCTGTTTGTGTGCGAAGGAGTGACATGCAGAGAAGCACTGCTGGGCCCTATCACTCACTCAGCCTGGACAACAGAGAGCTGGAGAAGACTGGATGGCACGATCTCTGTCCTCCGCCTAGAAAGGTCAGACGGGGGGGGGGGGGGGGGGTAAAAGAGAGAGAAAGGCTAAAAGAGAAAGAGAGTCAGAGAGAGTTAGAGAAAGAGAGAGTGAGAGATAAGGCGAGAGAGTCAGAGCGAGAGAGAGTGAGAGAGTGTGAGAGAGTCTAGCCCCTGAGCAAAACATTAGAGCTTTTCCCTCCATCAGAGGTCATTACTGGGGGCTGTCAGGAGCCAGTCTAATGGTGTCTCACCTGACAGCCTCCCAGCCCGCTGCCCGCCTGCCTCTCTACCCTGCACCAAACAGCCATCAGAGGAACGAGGGATGAGGAGGTATGGAGTGAGGTGGAAGGAGGGAGGATGTGAGTGAGGAGCCAGTAAAAAATGTAATCGATAGCATCTTACTGTTTTTCAATGAAATAAGGAAGCACCCAATTTATTGGCAAATCACTGGTTTAAGGGAGAACTGAATTCAATAAAAGAAGGCTCCCCTGTCCGTTTTCCGTCCAACACGACCCCTCTCTGCTTGCGGTGCAAATGTAGCTCTTTTAGGACAGGCCTTGGCTTCTCGTGTCTGACAACAAGTGGGATTATGCCCCCAAAAATTGCAATTATGGTGAAGAGGGCATTGGTATCTGTCACGTCCTGACCAGTATAAGGGGTTATTTGTTATTGTAGTTTGGTCAGGGCGTGGCAGGGGTGTGTTTGTTTTGTGTTGTCGGGGTTTTTGGGTATTGTTCTATGTTTTGTATTTCTATGTTCTTTCTATGTTGTGTATTTCTTTGTGTTGGCCTGGTATGGCTCTCAATCAGGGACAGCTGTACTTCGTTGTTGCTGATTGGGAGCCATACTTAGGTAGCCCTTTTTCCACCTGTCTTTTGTGGGAAGTTGTTTTTGCATTGCTGTGTGTAGCCTGCGAAACTGTTCGTTCGTTGTGTTATTTCTTGTTTTGGTCTTTACTGGTTCACCGTTCAAAATGAAAGGATGATGAACTCAACCCACGCTGCGTCTTGGTCTCATTCTAACGACGGACGTTACAGTATCTGACTTATTGGAAGAGGAGTGATATGTTCATTCCATCCAACGCTGCTGGTATCATCAATCCCTCCAAACCCCTCCGATAGGCAAAAACTATGTAGGAGGAGAGGAGAGGTTCTGTTGGGATTAGAGTCGAATTGGATTGCCAGCTGTACTGCTTCTGTAGCTGCATGAATAATGTCCAAGGTCCCCGGAAGACACCATTAGGAAGTAGGGGGTATCAATCGTCCTCTATACTTTCAAACTGTAACCACTGGTATTGTTCTTTACCCCCCTCTCTCTCAATGTGCTATGACAAATGGAGAGGGTCTATGCAGGTGTGTTGAATTTTGCTTCATAATCCTGTGCTCATGTTTTAGTTGCCAACAACCCGTTTTTCCCCTCATACAAAACCTAGTAGAAGGCAGAAGGACAATCAATAAAACGTAAAATTGTGAATGGTGTTATTGGAAATATTTTGCAAGCATTAATGGCTTTCTCTGTCATAAGAGACCATCCATTCTAGTCCTGGTACAGCTCGGCACTGGCAGAGAAGGAGTGCTGAGTCTGTTCTTAACTGACTCCTTCATTATTAGAGAGAGAGAGAGAGAGACAGTGTCTGTGTCTTTGAGTTGACATTCCCCTCTCTGTCTCTGTGTCCCCGAGGTGCTTTACCAGAGTAACTTATGGCTGTTGTGAGGACACATAATTACACACAGACGGACACGATAGTATTCACACAGAGGCACACACACACAGGGGTCGGGGACAAGAGAAGAAAAGAGGCAGCAACCGTAGCTCACTCAGGGTCTGGAGTCATGGTGAAGAACAACCACAATTGGCTGAGGGTGTAAGGTTGTCACAGCAACACCCTACATACCACAAACAAAGAATGTTGTGCCATCTCCAGACATTCACCGCAACCCTACAGATATCCAAGTAATGCTTCCAATAATACCAGTCCTCTCCATACACCCATACACTCCCACCAATGCCCCCTCACCCCAGTCTGTGTTGTGATCACTGAGACGCTCGGTGTGTGACTGTGCTCTCCGTGCCGGATCTGAGGATTTACTAGGTTACTCTGGGCTTGGTGCTTTGGCTCCTGTTGCCTGCTTGGGTCCTGGGTACAGCCAGCTGTAAATGAGATGCAGGCAAGAGTTAGTCTCTCTCTCGCTCTCTCTCTCTCTATGTCTACCTCTCTCTCGCTCTCTCTCTACGTCTACCTCTCTCTCTCGCTCTCACTCTACGTCTATCTCTCTCTCGCTCTCTCTCTCCCTACATCTACCTCTCTCTCTCTACCTCTCACTCTCTACCGCTCTCTCTCTCTCTCTGTCTATCTGTCTCTCTACCGCTCTCTACCGCTCTCTACCGCTCTCTCTCGACCTGCGTCAGGATGTACGCTACTGCAGGCATATACCTCAGAGAGAGAGGACAGAGAGAATGAAAAAGAGAGATAGAGAGAGAGAGATAGAGAGAGAGAGATAGAGAGAGTGTTGGGGTGAGAGAGGCCTGCCCTCTGCGGGTCTACTCCGTCCACATGTCTCTTTATTTCAACACCCCTGTAGCGTGTCACAGTCAGCTCCCACCACAGAGAAATGTGTTAATGTCATACTCTGGAGGCCAGGTTAGGCCCACCTTAGGAATCTTGTACAATACATTTTTCTTAAAATGCTAATTGGTACCCATCATATTATAACGTGAGTGTATCATCTGTTTGTGGTTTTGAGCTTGGCATTACCAAATCAGAAAAAAATTAAACTAGATCTTTGTCACGCTTCAAACACATTCACCCTGCTCATTGGTCCTTGGCTTCCAGCTAAAGTCATCCAGCAGTGATATTGTCCAGCTGTGGATCAGATCAGAGTCAGGGGACCGAGAGGAGACCCCCTGTCTGTCTCCAAGACACTTCCCCTGGGCTAGCCCATCCAGACCTCCCCCCTGGGTCCCTCATGTTTTTCAGGCCTCTACGACCCATCCAGAGCCCAACCAGAGCCCATCCAGAACAGAGCCCCCTCCCACTCCCAATAAGTCAGCCATTTTAACACAGTTTATCTCCCATCTTAAACTGCCTCTGGCCAACTTAAACTGATTAGCCTTAACCTACCAGCCCTGACTCTTTTGGCCCTGCATCAATAACACTTATCAATCAATATCAATATTGATCAAGGCCTCCCATGTCAGACCAAGGGCAAGCATTGATATTGATTTTAATCATGTTAGCCGGGACAAAAGGTTGCCAAATCAGTTTAGACGCAACGCATCAGAGGAATATGACAGCACGTCTCACAGCGTGGTTCCAGTAAGGATTCGATTTGATCAGCGTTAACTGCTGATTTGATATACCAATACTATGACCTAAATCAGTCGGTAATCAAGTCACAAGGTATGTTAATTTAGTAATGCCTGCCCTTTAAATGCAGAAGGTTTTATGAATCGATCTCTCAGTGAACCTAGCATCAGATCAAATACAGTTACTGGGCATGGCTAGGATTCTTATGGGGAGGTAAAACTGACCCACAGACACGACTGAGGGAGTCTGGGTCTCCAGAGAACTGCGGTGATGGTGGTGGTGGTGTGGTTTGTGTTCGTTCACCCTAGAGAGCTGTTACATCACACAGAGACACACACACACACCCTTCATTAGCTAGGGCATGAGAAAAGCGTTCTTTCTCCCCCGATCAAATATTGATGCCCTGTGCGAGACCAAACCAAATGAAACGCTGAGCAACAACACACAACAAAGAGAGCAGTGACTGTGGAGAGGAGACTTTTACACTGTTGAATGTTTCTCGCTTATCACCACAGAGCTTCAAATGAGCAGGAAGAGAAGGGAGGACTAACATACCAACTGGAATGGTGGACTTCATTAAAGGAAAAGGTTTGAAAAGTGGGAACTAGAAATAGATGTGGTTTTGGAATTTTAAACGACCTAGGAGTTTTGTCGACCATTTACATGAAATTCACAATACCACACATTCAGCCTTTGAAATGATCTGAAATACATAATTGAATGCTTACGGTATGGTTATTTCTCCTAAAATAGATGGCCTATGGATATCCCCTTCTCCTGGCTAGCATTACGTATAAATTGGCATCGGGCGTTGAACAAATTACTCCTAGTGGAGCCCTGTCTTTAAAAACTGAACAACGGCCATTGAAAAGATTGAGCTCTATTCAGTGATATGCGTTCTAGCAGACGAGGAAATAGCCACTTCCCTTTGAAGCTCCCTGAGGGTCTAATTTTGCGGACATCACTTTTTTGGGTCAGCGAGTAAATGCAAAAAATATGTCCTACCAAAGCCTTTCCATTTATCTGGGTGGGTATTCTGTGTCAGCCTCAGCGTGCCTAATTCTCCCAGGAACTCCCCTCTGCTGAGGAAGACAAGGCTGACTGGCAAACGCACACATTATCTCTGCAGTGATCCCATTCCAGCCTCCTATTACAGGGTCTGTCGCCAAGCGCAGCGCCATGCGGCACAACGGCAGCTTAGGGACACACACACGCTGCACATGCACACACACACACAATGATCTGCTACTCTCATTAAATAAAATATGTTCTATTTACTTGTCATACAGCACACTTCGTGTTATTTGTCAAGCTGCCACATATATCAAATGCCTGTCTATTGACATCATCTGAAGTACTTTCTAAGGTAGAGAACTTGAAAAGAAGGATTCTGACACAACCACGGTTTCCCAGTAGATGGATAAGTGTGCTTGCTAACTTTTCTCCGTCCAAATGGTATTTTTTATCCATTAAGCCTTTTCACCCTGAAGAATTCATAGGGCCGTCAAATGAAAGAAAGGGTCAAATGTTCCCGTTTACGGGGAGCGCCTGTAGAACAAAAGGGAGCGTGAGGAGCCATTTTGGGGCTGTCAGAGGGGTTTTGTGCTGCTAAAAGGCTGCTGTGATATGCTCTGACATGGGAGGCCTTCCACAGAGCTTTTAAGAGCCATGTGTCGTGGGCACTCTCGCCATCACGACACGGACAAAAGCACACCTGTCACTGACTGCTGAACGTTGCTGCACTTAAGATTTTCTTTTTTGGGGGGGGGGGCGTGAGGGGGTTTAGACTGATGTCGGGCGTGAGGTGAGCTGGTGATAGTGTTGTTGTACACTTCAGCTCCTTTGTAGCTCAACATAAAACTCCTCTTTGTGATGACAAAATGGCATTTCTGAGAGTTTGTTCAATTGTGTTCCATAGCATGGGTGAGCTAAAACTTCAGGTTGAAATCATTGGTTCAAGGTAAAAGGATGAAGAGTTCCAAAAAGTTTATTGAAAAGTTGGATTACAACTTCATGTAACTTCAGTGTCTCGTGATGACACACACCTCTTTACGATTTTAGCAAGTAAATCTTGATGGGGCAAACTAAAAATAAAAATAAATGTTGCATGCCAGCAAAGTCACAACACAACACTAAACAATACATGAATTGCACTATAACAGTGACAAACGGTGCCCACAAACTGTTAGGGCCTACATATAGCTGTGTCAACAGCAGAGTCCCAACATAAGTCCCAACACCTTGCTACACCGGGTTATCAGCATAGCCTTGTCTGGCAGTGAAACAGTTCATTTAGCCTCAATTACTGCCTTTAAAAAAACAGCTGATATGGCTGATTTGCTTAAAAAAAATGGTTTCAACTAACAATTGAGATGTACAAACTATGTCATAAGGGAACGACGAGCGGATAACAGGCAATCCGTAATTCTGATTAAGACATGAATGAGCACCTATTGAGTAGCGCAGCGGTCTAAGGCAGTGCATCACAGTGCTAGAGATGTTCCTACAGACCCGGGTTCGATCCTGGGCTGTATCACAACCGGCTGTGATCGGGAGTCACATAGGGCGGTGCACAATTGGCACAGCGTCGTTTGGGGAAGGTTTGGCCGGAGGGGGCTTTACTTGGCTCATCGCGCTCTAGCGACTCCTTGTGGCCGTCTGGCTGCCTGCAGGCTGACCTTGGTCTTCAGCTACATGGCTTTTCCTCCGAGACATTACATTTCTCTAAAACAGGTTATAGGCTACATGTGCACCACCAAGTCAGAACAGTAGGCAAAATTAAGAGTGGAAAAGGGACCAAATTATTAGGGGGCACATGGGCTGATAACAGCTCACTACACAACATGCACTTAGTATTACTTTCTTAGCTACAGTATACATATCTCCCTGGCATATTACATCAGTAATGCAGCAGCATACAAGACATTTTTGGACTCACCTTGTTGTGCTGTGCTTACTTAAACAGCAAGGTAGCACGGCTGTCCTTCATGGGCAAAGTTTGTCATCAAATTTTGTCATCAAAGTCTGGCATTCTCTGGATTTATGGTGCTTTCAAGACAACTGGGAACTCTGAAAAACAAGGTTGAATCATGATGACATCAGTGATTGTCAGGTCCGAGTTCCCGACTTGCAATTCCGAGTTGGATGACGGTTCAAAACGCATTTTACCAGTCGGAGCTTGTTTTTTCCCCAGTTCCCAGTTGTCTTGAACTCACGGAAGTCAGATTTCACAGTTCTGAGTTTCCAGTTGTTTTGAGAGCGGCAGAAGTCATGCTGGATTGACAGCATGGCCAATGTTGAATATTTCTCCTTTTAAGTGTGGAAAAGAGAACCTTAAACCCAGACGTTGGACCACACACCCACTCCACTGAATAACAGGCTTGTGATTGCTTTGCAATGCTTGCAGTTAGCGATTGATTTCTTCCAAACCACTCATTGTTGAATTTGCGATTTCGAACTTGTTGTGTAATGTTTGTGTCCAATGGCCAATGAGCACCGATACGTTTTATATATAATTTCTCTTCATTATTTATCTTCATATGACAAGGATTAAAAAACATTTGCCAGTAGATTGTTGACTTGATTCATGATGATGACTGCTAGCTTGTTAGCCAAGATTTTTAAAGTCCAATCAAAGCTACTGTAGATATCATGTAATTTGACATCATTTTATCTGTGGCCAATAACCTTGAGTCTTCTTGGATGGGCACTTCTAATGTAACTCTATGGCAGCACCCAAGAGGCTTGAAATTTCGAGCTCTACCCTTAGATTTGGCAGTGACCTAGTGTCCCCATGAGTGATGAACACGGCGCAACTAGAGACCATTACCAATCCTTTATTTTCCGCTGGCTGCCCCACCACCACAGAAAGCACTGAGCTAGGCTGAAACACTTGCATTTTGGAGCCGCCTTAGTTTGTATGCGGTTGAGACCAAGTATGTATGCAGTTTTATTAAATCAATGATTATATATTTTTTTACATTGTTTGCAAACTTATATGTGACAGGTATTAATTTCAAAATAACATGCAAAACAGGCAACCCCAAAAACATTTTTATTTTTATTGCTAATGACCGGTCGCCACTGAGGATATGTCTAAGCTAAGCTCTAAATACAGGAACAAGACAGCTCCTTCCTAAAACCAAGTCTTTACCCTTATTCATTCCTACCATCCAATCCAACCGAAACCACTCTAAATGTCCCCAATGCTTTTCGGTAAGGTTATGGCATTGAGAAAAAACAGTCGCTAGACAATAGAGAGGGACAATCCTCCATCAGCACCCCCTCTCCTTTATACCCAGTCCCAGCGCTCTCTCCTTTACACACAGTCCCTTCTCTCTCTCCTTCACACCCAGTCCCAGCTCTCTCTGCTTTACTCCCAGTCCCAGCTCTCTCTCCTTTACACCCAGTCCCAGCTCTCTCTGCTTTACACCCAGTCCCAGCTCTCTCTGCTTTACACCCAGTCCCAGCTCTCTCTGCTTTACACCCAGTCCCAGCTCTCTCTGCTTTACACCCAGTCCCAGCTCTCTCTCCTTTACACCCAGTCCCAGGTCTCTCTGCTTTACAACCAGTCCCAGCTCTCTCTGCTTTACACCCAGTCTCAGATCTCTCTGCTTTACACCCAGTCCCTGCTCTCTCTTCTTTACACCCAGTCCCAGCCCTCTCTCCTTCACACCCAGTTCCAGCCCTCTCTGCTTTACACCCAGTCCCAGCTCTCTCTCCTTTACACCCAGTCCCAGCTCTCTCTCCTTTACACCCAGTCCCAGCCCTCTCTCCTTTACACCCAGTCCCAGCACTCTCTCCTTTACACCCAGTCCCAGCACTCTCTCCTTTACACCCAGTCCCAGCTCTCTCTCCTTTACACCCAGTCCCAGCTCTCTCCACTTTACACCCAGTCCCTGCTCTCTCTACTTTACACCCAGTCCCAGCTCTCTCTCCTTTACACCCAGTCCCAGCTCTCTCTCCTTTACACCCAGTCCCAGCCCTCTCTCCTTTACACCCAGTCCCAGCACTCTCTCCTTTACACCCAGTCCCAGCTCTCTCTCCTTTACACCCAGTCCCAGCTCTCTCCACTTTACACCCAGTCCCTGCTCTCTCTACTTTACACCCAGTCCCAGCCCTCTCTCCTTCACACCCAGTTCCAGCCCTCTCTGCTTTACACCCAGTCCCTGCTCTCTCTACTTTACACCCAGTCCCAGCCCTCTCTCCTTCACACCCAGTCCCAGCCCTCTCTCCTTCACACCCAGTTCCAGCCCTCTCTGCTTTACACCCAGTCCCAGCTCTCTCTCCTTTACACCCAGTCCCAGCTCTCTCTCCTTTACACCCAGTCCCAGCCCTCTCTGCTTTACACCCAGTCCCAGCTCTCTCTGCTTTACACCCAGTCCCAGCTCTCTCTGCTTTACACCCAGTCCCAGCTCTCTCTGCTTTACACCCAGTCCCAGCTCTCTCTGCTTTACACCCAGTCCCAGCTCTCTCTCCTTTACACCCAGTCCCAGCTCTCTCTCCTTTACACCCAGTCCCAGCCCTCTCTCCTTTACACCCAGTCCCAGCACTCTCTCCTTTACACCCAGTCCCAGCTCTCTCTCCTTTACACCCAGTCCCAGCTCTCTCCACTTTACACCCAGTCCCTGCTCTCTCTACTTTACACCCAGTCCCAGCCCTCTCTCCTTCACACCCAGTCCCAGCTCTCTCTCCTTTACACCCAGTCCCAGCTCTCTCTGCTACCTTTATTCGCTGCTCTATTAACAACTGTTACTGGACTTCTAATTATGCCCCTGTGATCTTGGAGAGTGGCAGGCACGTGTCATCTCCCTCCCAGGGGAGTATGGGTAATTACCAGCATCCATCCAAGGCCGCCTGCCGCCTCTGTTCCTCTATCACCGTGGCGATAATCACACTGTGCGTTGCCACCAACATCTGCTCCTCCCTGAGCGATGAACAAGAAAGGCCTTAGTCTGTCACACTAGCTACTTCCTGTCTATGTCCACAACTTTGGCCTTTGACAAAGCTTCACTAGGCTAATTTGTTTACTCTTAGAGATAGGGGTTGGTACTGACATCCCAACAGAATGCAATTATAGAAATAACAGACCTCTTCTTGTGTCTGTCCAACACTGTAACTCTCCATTCCTTTCATCTCCAGCACACCCTCTCACACATGCAAACTCATATTTTCTTTGAATCCGTTGCATTTATCAGTGCAGTTATATTATGCTGTATATTCTAGTCATCTTCATAGGACTTCAAATAAAACCATCTGCTCGGCAATAGCCTAATTGTCCACCACATACAGAAAAGACAGTATGACTATTTCTGACCACATAATAGCACCTATTCTGATGGATGGATTGAAATGCTTTGATAGACTTCACATGGAATGAAATGTTTAAAGATCAGCCTATATCTAAGACCACTGATTTATTTATTCATTTCATATCACTTCCATAGAAAACGCTTCACAGTTGATGCTGCCTTGATTGACAGCTGGACCAATGCAAAGCTATCGATTTCTGCAAAGTGGTGAAGGGGGAAGAGCATCCCTAAGTTTTCAAAACGGAATAAAAAATGAATAAAAGGAGATGGCAGACAGAAATAACAATATGGGGTTCTAATATAGAATGCATGAGGTATGTGAGAGAGTTTGATTTCCAAAATCGAGGAATGATGGAGGACACACAACAGGAAGATGATCGCTTTACATAGATATGAGCTAAAGTTACTCATATTTTGGGCACTGATACTGTATATCCACAGCACACTATCAGAGTCCACCTCAAAAGTATTCAGTAAACATGTCTATGCTGGAGCATGAATAAACCATTGTCTGTTGAAGCAGTGTGCATTGAGTCTTACTCTTTGAGGAGCTGGGAAATGTTGAACATACAGCAAGTCGCTAGTTTAATTGAGGCCCCAGATTGCCCTCATCTGATTGTGAAGCTAATGTATAGTCTTTGATTCAGCCTGATACTGTACATATTACTTAATACCAGATCTGCCTCAGATGGGAGTCCCTAGATGATCTAACTGTGGCCTTTAGCCTCCTCAGACATTACAACAGAAAATAAAGAACTACATTTAATCCCCTTCCCATCCCCCTCCCAGTTTTTTACAGTGTGGATTGCGACCCTGGTCTCCGGACCAAGTTTTCATAGGAAGAGAAGCGCATGCAGCAACGTAGCGAGAATTAGGGAGTAATCAGGGAGAAAATCCCAGGAGACCAGAGAGTAATTTCCCCCCGTTTCCACTGATGATACCCAGCAGAAACTCCTACTTCAACTCTCAAAGTTTTCCAACACAATAAGAACACTTTTGACCACACTCACTATGAGAAACAAAGTAGGGATACTGTACATACAGTATGGGGTTTGAAGTAGATGAAGGGATATACGTAGGTAAATAAATATATATTCTGCATTTAAACTGCAACAAGACAGTAGGAAAAACAAAAACAAAGCATCTTATAATAATGAAATGCTTTTTGATCGAAGGGAATGGAAGAAAATGTATGTATTTAAGCACGCCAGAGTCTCTCTTTAAAAGCTGTATTATTTATGCACTATTTCTGAAAAATAAAGTCATAGTCAATATTTGGCAGCTGTGACATTAACGAGCAACGTATTAGAAGGGGAAAAAGTTATAAATATTCATAAAGATATTAGGGAGGGGTGTTAACGATAAGCACCTGTCTACTTAACAGTGACAGGGAAGCACTGAGTGACTTTATGAAGACCCCCCCACTCCTCCTCCTCTTCCCCGAGCCACGTGTCCTTCCTTAGTGAATGTCGCCTCTCCTCGCCATAGACAGCCCTGCTGACAACCCACACTCGAAGAAAAAAAGAACATGTTTTTAGAGATGTCAACTTACAATGGTGAAAGCTCAAGGTTAAGGTTGCACTCTCGCTCTCCGACTCGCCCGCCTGCTGCCTGCTCTCTCCTGGCATGCTGTATGGATATTGGCCATCATTGCATCCGCATATTGTGAAAATGAATCATGCTTTTTCATACTTATTTGGCAGAGGAGATGTGGAATGCAGTGATACATCTGTCATGTCGTCTTCTAAATCCCCAAATTCTAAAGTCAAAGGGTTATGCATTTCTTTTATTTTGTCAGAGAGAGCTGAGAAGCTGTCGAGGGTATTAACTTTGACAGAAAATATTTTCTTAGAGTATGGCGTGTGCATAATTTTGTCAGAAGTTTGGACATGGGGGGTTAATCATGGTTCTAACATTGATGTGGAATATGTGGAATTGCTCTTTCAGTCACATACTACTATGTGTGTGGTGTGTGCGAAAAAGTGATATATATTTTTTATCCACAATGTATCATCAACTGTGGGCTGTTTACTTATTTTATAGGCTCTTGGACAAGGGGCTATTTTTAAGGTCAATGTTATAAAACACGAGTTGTCAGTCTAATGGAATATGTATATTATCTTGATTAAATAGGGTGCCGAACAATAAACTATTAATACACTTAATTATATACTGATATCACAGCATATTTTCACACCACTGTATTTTAAATAAAATAAAATGTTATTTGTCAAATACTTCATTAACAACAGGTGTAGACTAACAGTGAAATGCTTATGGGCCCTTCCCAACAATGCAGAGAGAGAGAAAATAGAGAATTAATAGAAAAGTAATAACAAGTAATAATAAAATAATAATAAATATACAATGAGCAATGATAACTTGGCTATACATGGGATACTAGTACCACGTCGATGTGCAGGGGTACGAGGTAATTGATGTACATATATGTACATATAACTAGGAATAGAGTGACTAGGCAACAGGATAGATAATAAACAGCAGAGTAGTAGCAGAGTAGCAGCAGAGGATGTGATGAGTCAGAAAAGTTAGTGCAAAAACGATCAGTGCAGATAGTTAAATAGTTAACCAAATAGCAACCCGGATAAACTTTTTAGCATTCTTATGGCTTGGGGATAGAAGCTGTTCAGGTTCCTGTTGGTTCCAGACTTGCTGCATCTGTACCGCTTGCCGTGCAGTAGCAGAAAGAACAGTCTATGAGTTGGGTGGCTGGAGTCTTTGACAATCTTTAGGGCCTTCCTCTGACACTGCCTGGTATAGCGGTCCTGGATGGCAGGGAGCTTGGCCCCAGTGATGTACTGGGCCATACGTACTACCCTCTCTAGCGCCTTGTGGTCGGATGCCAAGCAGTTGCCATACCAAGAGGTGATGCAGCCAGTCAAGATGCTCTCAATGGTGCACCTGTATAACTTTTTGAGGATCTGAAGGCCCATGACGAATCTATTCAGCCTCCTCAGGGGGAAGAGGCATTGCCATGCTCTCTTCCCGACTGTGTTGGTGTGTGTGGACCATGATAGATCCTTAGTGATGTGGACACAGAGGAACTTGAATCTTTCAACCCAATTCACTACAGCCCAGTCGATGCGAACGGGGGCATGCTCAGTCCTCCGTTTCCTCTATTCCACGATCAGCACCTTTGTCTTGCTGACGTTGAGGGAGAGGTTGTTGCCCTGGCACAACACTGCCAGGTCTCTGACCTCTTCCCTATAGCCTATGTCATTGTCATCGATGATCATGCCTACCACTGTCGTGTCGTCAGCAAACGTAATGATGGTGTTGGAGTCGTCCGCAGCTATGCAGTCAGAGGTTGGTTGAAAATGTCAGTGAAGACACTTGACAGCTGGTCAGCGCATTCACCGGGTATGTGTCTTGGTAATCTGTCAGAATTTTTTAAGGTTTTGCTCATATTGTGATCACACAGTCATCCGGAAAAGCTGGTGCTGTCATGCATGGTTCAGTGTTGCTTGCTTCGAAGGCATTTAGCTTGTCTGGTAGGCTTGCGTCACTGGGCAGCTTGCGGCTGGGTTTCCATTTGTAATCTGTGATAGTTTGCAAGCCCTGCTACATCCGATGAGCATCAGAGCCGTAGTAGGATTCGATCTTAGTCCTATATTGCCTGTTTGATGGCTTGTTGGAAAGCAGCAGCTCTAGCCTTTAGCTCAGTGTGGATGTTGCCAGTAATCCATGGCTTCTGGTTGGGATATGAAAGTACGGTCACTGTTGGGACGACGTCGTTGATGCACTTATTAATGAAGCCGGTGACTTATGGGGGACCTCCCTGTTTTATGAATGACCACATTGATACAGTACGTACAGTGCCTTCAGAACGTATTCATACTCCTTGACTTATTCCACATGTTGTTGTGTTACAGCCTGAATTTTAAATTTATGAAATATATATATATGTACACACAATACCCCACAATGACAAAGTGAAAACATGTTTTTAGACATTTTTGCAAATTTATTGAAAATTAAATTCAGAAATATCTCATGTACATAAGTATTCACACCCCGGAATATATACATGTTATACAGTAATCAACTTTGGCAGCGATTACAGCTGTGAGTCTTTCTGGGTAAGTCTCTAGGAGATTTGCACACCTGGATTGTAAAATATGATCAAATTATTATTTAAAAAAAATATTTGTCTAGTTGGATGTTGATCATTGCTTAACAGCAGGGGTGCAACTTTTACAGTGGATCGAGGACATGTCCCCCCCACATTCTGAAATTGCATGTTTGTCCACCCTGTTTTATAATTGGAATGTGATACAAAACACGGCAACGGTGTGCTTTAGGACCATGCGGATGCCTCCGAGCAATCAGGTAGGTTGTTTGGAGTGTTTATCCGACTATATTTCAGACCACGCAGACACCACAGAGCGGGATGACAGGCTGTGTGAAGGCCAAGCTTCTAGAAAGATGAGTTGAACATAGTTCAGTGCGTACGTGTTACGCTCTTTCACTGAGTTGTGAAAGGAAGCAGAACAGAAACTGGGTACTCTTTAGTTGACTGATGTAACTGGCAAGGTACAGTGAGGGAAAAAAGTATTTGATCCCCTGCTGATTTTGTACGTTTGCCCACTGACAAAGAAATGATCAGTCTATAATTTTAATGGTAGGTTTATTTGAACAGTGAGAGACAGAATAACAACAACAAAAAATCCAGAAAAATGCATGTCAAAAATGTTATGAATTGATTTGCATTTTAATGAGGGAAATAAGTATTTGAACCCCTCTCAATCAGAAAGATTTCTGGCTCCCAGGTGTCTTTTATACAGGTAACGAGCTGAGAGTTGGAGCACACTCTTAAAGGGAGTGCTCCTAATCTCAGCTTGTTACCTGTATAAAAGACACCTGTCCACAGAAGCAATCAATCAATCAGATTCCAAACTCTCCACCATGGCCAAGACCAAAGAGCTCTCCAAGGATGTCAGGGAAAAGATTGTAGACCTACACAAGGCTGGAATGGGCTACAAGACCATCGCCAAGCAGCTTGGTGAGAAGGTGACAACAGTTGGTGCGATTATTCGCAAATGGAAGAGACACAAAAGAACTGTCAATCTCCCTCGGCCTGGGTCTCCATGTAAGATCTCACCTCGTGGAGTTGCAATGATCATGAGAACGGTGAGGAATCAGCCCAGAACTACATGGGAGGATCTTGTCAATGATCTCAAGGCAGCTGGGACCATAGTCACCAAGAAAACAATTGGTAACACACTATGCTGTGAAGGACTGAAATCCTGCAGCGCCCGCAAGGTCCCCCTGTTCAAGAAGGCACATATACATGCCCGTCTGAAGTTTGCCAATGAACATCTGAATGATTCAGAGGACAACTGGGTGAAAGTGTTGTGGTCAGATGAGACCAAAATGGAGCTCTTTGGCATCAACTCAACTCGCCGTGTTTGGAGGAGGAGGAATGCTGCCTATGACCCCAAGAGCACCATCCCCACCGTCAAACATGGACGTGGAAACATTATGCTTTGGGGGTGTTTTTCTGCTAAGGGGACAGGACAATTTCACCGCATCAAAGGGACGATGGATGGGGCCATGTACCTTCAAATCTTGGGTAAGAACCTCCTTCCCTCAGCTAGGGCATTGAAAATGGGTCGTGGATGGGTATTCCAACATGACAATGACCCAAAACACACGGCCAAGGCAACAAAGGAGTGGCTCAAGAAGAAGCACATTAAGGTCCTGGAGTGGCCTAGCCAGTCTCCAGACCTTAATCCCATAGAAAATCTGTGGAGGGAGCTGAAGGTTCGAGTTGCCAAACGTCAGCCTCGAAGCCTTAATGACTTGGAGAAGATCTGCAAAGAGGAGTGGGACAAAATCCCTCCTGAGATGTGTGCAAACCTGGTGGCCAACTACAAGAAATGTCTGACCTCTGTGATTGCCAACAAGGGTTTTGCCACCAAGTACTAAGTCATGTTTTGCAGAGGGGTCAAATACTTATTTCCTTCATTAAAATGCAAATCAATTTATAAACATACAAAATCAGCAGGGGATCAAATACTTTTTTTCCCTCACTTTAACTGCTGTTTAACTTAACAGAAAAAGAAAAAAACTAGTGTTTATTTGCAGTGCTGACCTAGTATTGTGACTGACATGTAACGTTAGCTAATGTTTCATCCCCTCTTGACTGAGGTGAATGAATAAGCTACACTAGTGAGTAGCTACCACAGCCAGGTCAGCTCTAGCCTTTAGTTGTCTGTAAGTAATAATAGCCACCTGATATTGCTATCTATCTAACAGCAGTAAATGTATGGAATTGTTTGTAGCCTTTGTTTTGTCCCGTTAAAGAAGTAAATGAACTTGGTAATCTTTCGTTACAGAATTCACTGTCATGGTGCACTGTAGAGGTCTGTGCAGGGACCAATTTTTTCATCCCGCTCCCACTCCCTCTTTCTGTCCGATCCCCACCCGCTACCACTGGTTCCAAACCCAACTGCAGTCCCGCAATGTTATTTTAGGTGTATGTGATGCAGCTCATTTGACAGCCATGGTCCCACCAATTTTGCACCCTATAGGCAATATCAAAAGCGCAAAAATAACTTAAGAAATAGCTTAAATTACCAGAGATTCTCACATGGCTCTTACATTGTATTACTGGGCTATATCAGCCAATATGCTAGATGTAATTTGAAGAGAGCTGTCACGGTTGTCGTAAGAAGGAGCGGACTAAAGTGCAGCGTGATTATCGTTCCACATTTTTATTGAACTGTGAAACTATGCAATACATACACAATAAACTGAACAAACAACAAACTGTGACGCAGAGTTGAAACATACACTACTCAAAAACAATCTCCCACAAACCCAGGTGGAAAAAACACCTACTTAAGTATGATCTCCAATTAGAGACAACGAGGACCAGCTGCCTCTAATTGGAGATCATCCCAAACAAAACCCAACATAGAAATACAAAACTAGAACATAACAACATAGAAAAACTAAACTAGAAAACCCCCCTGTCATGCCCTGACCTCCTCTACCATAGAAAAGAACAGCTTTCTATGGTCAGGATGTGACAAGAGCAGAGTTGGAGAGATTTGCACTTTCTCTTGAGCTATTTGTATGGCCTACCTTTTACGAGTGGGAAGACTTTCAGACGGAGGTCAATATTTAGGCCTATCTCTAGGCAATGTGGTAAACTATAGCCTAATTATAGGCCTATTTAGGTAGTACATTTCCTTGGAAAGATATCTGCCCCATGTTTCTCCACCCATGTAGACATAGGCAATAGCCTACTCTATTTAGTTGAGACCACACGCGCACCTGATCTCGCAGGTATGGCTACTGAACTGGAAGCAGCATGAATGATGACAGCGACACTTGCTACGTTTCGCGTAGTCCTATAGGGTATAGCCTACCTTTTAGGAGGATGATTTGCAGGCAGAGACACATACATTGGTAATCCATACTTATTGAAAATTAAAAGGCACAACGCTCTCCCAGCATAGTAGCCTAACCTATGTTTTCAATTACGATTACATTTTTAATGCACTTCGACTAACATTGGTTGAACGCCCTCCACTTCTTTTCATTGTCAATTTTTATAGACACTGTAGTAAACTACAATCTAATCATATTTAAGGTAATTTCATATTCAAGTTAACTGCCACATGATTCTCCGTCCATGTAGGCAGCCTACTCTATTTCAATGAGACCACACATACCGGGAGCACTTGAACTCTCACGCCCAACTAGGAGAGGTAGGCTACTGAAGTTGAAGTAGCAAATTCTGAGTGTGTGAATAACGCAAAAAATGTGTTTTTAATACAATAGGTAGGGTAACGCATACAAATAAGAAAGAGAACCATTTCAAAATAATCTGTAGGACAACAAAAATATTTTAATCCTAAAATTGTCTGTCTGACCGCCCGCTCCTGCCTGCAGCATGAAAAATTCTGATCGCGCCGCAATGATCTCTGTCAGGACCCTCTAGTGCAGTCAGTACACAACACTATGCTCATCATGTTTTAGTTGGATCAAATGGTGGCAGGGGTCCCAGCAGGGTCAGACAGCCAGGGAAGTCCAGTCTGTGACAGAGCTCAGGTGAATTTTGCAGAATTCAGTGAATGATATAAATTCCATCTTGAACTTATGGGTAGACCTACAGTAGCTACAGGAAGGCAGCCTACGCTTAATAAAGCTACAATCTGGGATCTGAGAATAATGGTCATTTAAATGATTGAACCATTGATTCTATTCTTGGATAATGTAATAGAAGAAATGTACACCAAGATATTTCTTTGTCATGCCTCATTTTAGGGGGATCAGATGGTGACAGGGGTATCAGCAGGGTCAGGCAGCCAGGGAAGACCAGTCCGTGACAGAGGTGAGGTGAATTTTTGCAGATGCAACACTTTATTCTTTCTGTCCAGCAAACACTGGACAAGCAAGACGCTATTTGAAAGCAGTCTGACAACGTTCCACATTTGTAATACAAAAATGTGAGGAAGACTTGGTAGACGCTATTGATGATGATGAATGGATACAGATATGTTAGAATGCCCAGTCATGTTTATGTTTATATAATCTCAGACATAAATTACATGATGTTTAAGACCATCCATAGAACGCACTATATGCCAGTGAAACTGAATATCATGCACTCAGAAATGGTATTATTCTGCTTTACGTGTAAAGCACAAAAGGGGACATATTTACATATATTGTGGTCTTGTGAAGGCTGGCTGAATTCTGGCAAGGAGTATGTTTTTTTTATCTCAGTATGTCTACAGATTCTCCCTTCTCCTTGTTTTTGTTTGCTTGGAAATGTTGATACTGGAGCCTGTTTGAGAAGAAACCTAGCATTTTTTGTGTCTAATAAATGCATTGCCATTAATTGGAAGGTTGGTTATCCTCCCACAATGTATGGGGCAAATGTCAAGTTATGTACAGTATAAATAGATTTATTTTAAGATTAAGGGTATACTGTCAACTTTCATAAGGTCTGGCTGGATGCCTTATATGGAAAACTGTACGACAAAAATGAGTCTGTATTGAAAACATGCCAACATCAGGGTTACATACCTATTTAGGCAATCCCTAGCTGCTGGGCTGCTCAGTCCTGGCCCTGGGGGTCTGCTGTACTGTTGTCACTCTATCCTTGGCCTAACACACCTGAAACCAATAATGAATGTTTCACTAAGATCCTACAGCTGAGTGGGGTGTGTTGGGTTGGGGCACTACAGGGCAGTGGACCCTTAGCGGCAGGACAGGGTGACCCAGCTATATTATGTGCAAGTAAATAGAACCTTACAGTATCATTAGGCACATGATATGAATTTTATGGAGGGTGTTGTAAAGTGTACGCTGGGAGTCAGAAAGCAAGTTCAGGGAGTGACTTTTAATAATAAATGACACAAGGAACAAAACAAGAAACACGAAAAGCATACAGACATGAAACACAAACAGAGTCAATGACGCCTAGGGAAAGAACCAAAGGCAGTGACAGTAACAGGGAAGGTAATCAGGCAGGTGAATTGAGTTTAGGTAAGTCAGATGAGGCGCTGATGCGTGTAATGATGATGACAGGTGTGCGTAAAAATGAGCAGCCTGACAACCTTGAGTGCAGGAGAGGGAGTATAAGTGACAGGTGAACTTTTTCTGTGTGTTAATGTGTAGGTGCATGTGTGTTTTCATTCAACTTTTATTTTCCAAACCTTTGAGACATAAAACAATATGGGAAGGAAGTTTTGACGGGGAGACAGTTGAGTTATTGGCTAGACTGGTGGGGGTCGGGCGTGTGGCTGGGCGGTCTAACTGAAATTTGATATAGAGGATGTCTTAAAGACAATCATAAGTTGTCTTTGTACTTTATTTGTAATAGTTGTTCTTTTGTTAGGCTATTGGTTAAAGATGCAACACAAAATTGATTATTTAATTATCATGGATCTAGTTCAGTCTTATCAATCACTTAAACATATTTAATAATCTCTTTACTAGCTTGATGACTGTGGGAAATTTTGCTTACTTTTTGTTGTTCTAAATAAAGACGGCTAGAAGGGCCATGGTTCATATTAGATTGTGTAGAAATGCAGGAAATGTCCCCATTGGCCTCATGGTGAAATCCCTGAGCTGTTTTCTTCATCTCCAGCAACTAAGTGAGGAAGGACGCCTGTATCTTTGTAGTGACTGTGTTTATTGATACACCATCCAAGTGTAATTAATATCATCACCATGCTCAAAGGGATAATCAATGTCTACCTTTTTTATTTTTACACATATAGTGGGGGAAAAATGTATTTGATCCCCTGCTGATTTTGTACGTTTGCCCACTTACAAAGAAATGATCAGTCTATATCTTTAATAGTAGGTTTATTTGAACAGTGAGAGAGAGAATAACAACAAAAAAATCCAGAAAAACGCATGTCAAAAATGTTATAAAAGGTTTTGCATTTTAATGTGTAGCTTATTCATTCACCTCAGTCAAGAGGGGATGAAACATTAGCTAACGTTACATGTCAGTCACAATACTAGGTCAGCACTGCAAATAAACACTAGTTTTTTTCTTTTTCTGTTAAGTTAAACAGCAGTTAAAGTGAGGGGAAAAAAAGTATTTGATCCCCTGCTGATTTTGTATGTTTATAAATTGATTTGCATTTTAATGAGGGAAATAAGTATTTGACCGCTCTGCAAAACATGACTTAGTACTTGGTGGCAAAACCCTTGTTGGCAATCACAGAGGTCAGACGTTTTTTGTAGTTGGCCACCAGGTTTGCACACATCTCAGGAGGGATTTTGTCCCACTCCTTTTGCAGATCTTCTCCAAGTCATTAAGGTTTCGAGGCTGACGTTTGGCAACTCGGACCTTCAGCTCCCTCCACAGATTTTCTATGGGATTAAGGTCTGGAGACTGGCTAGGCCACTCCAGGACCTTAATGTGCTTCTTCTTGAGCCACTCCTTTGTGGCCTTGGCCGTGTGTTTTGGGTCATTGTCATGCTGGAATACCCATCCACGACCCATTTTCAATGCCCTGGCTGAGGGAAGGAGGTTCTCACCCAAGATTTGACAGTACATGGCCCCGTCAAATGATGCGGTGAAGTTGCCCTGTCCCCTTAGCAGAAAAACACCCCCAAAGCATAATGTTTCCACCTCCATGTTTGACGGTGGAGATGGTGTTGTTGGGGTCATAGGCAGCATTCCTCCTCCTCCAAACACGGCGAGTTGAGTTGATGCCAAAGAGCTCCATTTTGGTCTCATCTGACAACAACACTTTCACCAGTTGTCCTCTGAATCATTCAGATGTTCATTGGCAAACTTCAGACGGGCATGTATATGTATTCTTGAGCAGGGGGACCTTGCGGGCGCTGCAGGATTTAAGTCCTTCACGGCGTAGTGTGTTACCAATTGTTTTCTTGGTGACTATGGTCCCAGCTGCCTTGAGATCATTGACAAGATCCTCCCGTGTAGTTCTGGGCTGATTCCTCACTATTCTCATGATCATTGCAACTCCACGAGGTGAGATCTTCCATGGAGCCCCAGGCCGAGGGAGATTGACAGTTCTTTTGTGTTTCTTCCATTTGCGAATAATCGCACCAAATGTTGTCACCTTCTCACCAAGCTGCTTGGCGATGGTCTTGTAGCCCATTCCAGCCTTGTGTAGGTCTACAATCTAGTCCCTGATATCATTGGAGAGCTTTTTGGTCTTGGCCATGGTGGAGAGTTTGGAATCTGATTGATTGATTGCTTCTGTGGACAGGTGTCTTTTTTACAGGTAACACACTGCGGTTAGGAGCACTCCCTTTAAGAGTGTGCTCCTAATCTCAGCTCGTTACCTGTATAAAAGACACCTGGGAGACAGAAATCTTTCTGATTGAGAGGGGGTCAAATACTTATTTCCCTCATTAAAATGCAAATCAATTTATAACATTTTTGACATGCGTTTTTCTGGATATTTTTGTTGTTATTCTGTCTCTCACTGTTCAAATAAACATACCATTAAAATTATAGACTGATCCTTTCTTTATCAGTGGGCAAACGTACAAAATCAGCAGGGGATCAAATACTTTTTTCCCCCACTGTAGCAATAGGTGCCCTTCTTTGCGAGGTATTGAAAAACCTCTCTGCTCTTTGTGTTCGAGTCTGTGTTTGAAATTCACTGCTCGACTGAGATACCTTACAGATAATTGTACGTTTGAGGTACAGAGATGAAGTAGTCATTCAACAATAATGTTAAACACTATCATTGCACACAGAGTGAGTCCATGTGACTTGTTATGTACATTTTTACTCCTGAACTTACATAGGCTTGACATAAGAAAGGGGTTGAATACTTATTGACTCAAGACATTTCAGCTTTAAATTTTGATTACTTTGTAAGAATTTACAAAACATAAATTCACTTTCACAATATGGGGTATTGTGTGTAGGCCAGTGACACAAAATCTCAATTTAATCTATTTTAAATTCAGGCTGTAACACAACAAAATGTGGAAAAAGTCAAGGGATGTGAATACTTTCTGAAGGCAATGTATGTCCTGCTGTGTATCAGACTGTTTGTTCCCATGCCTCAAAGTCTTGCTGGAGTGAGTCGGCCCTTAGCTTCTGTTGGAAGAAGGGGCAATGAAGGAGGGGGGGTGAAGGAGGGGGGTGAGCAGGGATCATCTGGGACGTCTCAACCTCCCCTCGGTGTTTAGGAATGCTGGGAACTCTATAAGAGTGTCTACCTGTCACACCCCAGGACTCCAGGCCCAGACAGAAGCCGGACCAAAGGTGCTGCTGTTTACCGACGTGTTCTCTCTAGCCGTCCCTCTCCCTCTCCTTCCCCTCTCCCTCCATTATCCCCTCATCCTCCTCTCCTCTGTTTCTTTCAACGTGATCCAGACCCCCTTCTGTTCCCAACAGTCAGAGTTGTAGCAGCGAGGCCAATCTGGATCGGGTGATGGGAGGGAGGGAGGCTGTGGTGGATCAGAGCCCAACAAGCTATGTTGGGAGGCTGGCCCACCATGGTCCCCTTGTAGGAAACTCTCTCTCAGCACCAGGTGTTGATGCCCGCCTGCACTGCCAACCTGCCCAACCGTTGCCCCCTCGGCCACGTCTCATGCAGATTAGTTACAAACGCAAAGGGAAGGAGGGAGGAGGAGAGGACAGGCAGGTAGATAAACAGCATCTCAATGAGCAACACCTCACACACCCCACTCCCACCATGTCTTTAAAATGCCTTTAAGATGGGATGCAGGACATTGTGATATTGTGGATGTTTACTAACCGACACCTGGCAGTGGGTGCTCTCCTCTTGATTATGTTGCCCAGAGGCTTTTATCTTACTGTCCTCTATATAGAGATGAGATATTACAGGAACACTGCTGGTTGACCATAACCTTCATTCAGGGCTTTCAATGAAAGGCTGCTTTGGCTCCTCTCAACCTAACACATCCTCTGTCTTATTGGGCGTGCGTTGTTCTTCCTCTCCTATTCACTCTGTTTGTTCTTTTCTGTTTTTTCTCCACTTGAAGAGATGCAAGAGAGTCCTATGTGAGCCAGGTGGGAGAGGCCTATGTTGCACAGCCCTGAAAACCAACCCTGGCAGACTGCTAGCTAACCTTCATGTTGGATCAATACGTCTCGACAGAGGGCCCATCGTATACTTTTTGTTTTATTGTTTGTTTGCCTTTTTCTGCTCACAGAACTACTTACGAGACCGCTTAGATGATGAAATTGATCAAACTTGATGTCTTTCAACCCGTTAATACATTGCAAAGATATTAAGAGATTTCAAAGCAGAATTTTCAATGCTGCAGGGTGTGTGTATATGGTGTAGGTGTGCGTGTAAGTGCCCATGCATATGTGTGCGAGTCCACCTAATCAGACCATTAACAAATGACAAATGGGAGGGGGAAATTGACTGTGTTTGATGACCACTTATTTCTTCAAGGTTCTCATTAACAGAGATTCTATTTTCTGCTTTTCTGAACATTACAAAAATCTTAATTCTGTCATTAAGCCGTTCCATAAGTAAATACACAGGCAAACGTTTCCAATTAGCCATGTATACACACAGGGAGGTTTCCTCTTTACTAAAAGCTACTTGATACCCCCTGCAAAATGAGCCGGGCTCAGAAGATGGATTGGTCTGTCGGAGGTCAATAATTTCCTTTCCCATGTCAGAGGGGAAACAAATAGCAGGACACAGGATGCTATTTCTGCCCCGCAACGCAGCGACGAGGTCATGAGTCTGGACTCATGATCTCTGTTGTGAGCTCAAGATCCCTATCTCCAAGAAAAGAAAGACGCCCAATCCTCTCCTCTCGCTTGCCTTCACTCCCCCAGCCCCCTTCCCCCCTTACCTTCATTACGCATTTGTTTGTTTATGCTTGGGTGCAACTGTGGCTGCTCCTGATAGTTTGAGGTCAGGCATGACTGGCTACGGGTTACTCTAAATAAATACACAGGGACTTCCAGGAAGGAGCGGGTACGCTGCGCTTGCCGCCGAATCGCCCTTGATTAATCAGCTGCCAGATTCAGGGTGACTTTTTGTGTACACTCCCCCCAAAAAATCTCCCATCAACCCTCCCTTCCCCCTCCATCCCCCTGCTCCCTTGAAAGGAGATGAAATCGGGCCGGGCAGGCAGGCAGAAGGGGCATCATTGCCACACAACACTAGCCCACTACACACAGACACACACATACATACACAAATACGCACACTATTGTCTTTGACTGGCATTGCACAGGCTGTGCTTTACTATAAGTGAGGCTGGATACAGAATACGGCCTGTGGTCACACAGAGGCAACTCAGAATACACAATGCACAGTGCTTGTGGCTGTGTGTTTATTTGTGTTTGTTGGGAGGGGGTGATGAAGGGAGGGAGGATGAGAAAGACAGCCTTCCCTTTTCTTTGTTCTGTAGCCGTCAGATAATAGTGGGATGTTTGGGTTCTTTTAACAAGGTGACTGGAAATGTGGTCCACCAAGGTGATTCTGAACCTGCGAGAACCTGATATTTACTATTTTACCTTGCTCGTACACTTCACCTAAGGAAATATGTAAGACATCACCAGTGGTGTAGGGGTGACTGGAGAAGTTGGTATACACTAATTTGGCAAAACAATTGCCAAACGCCCTGCCCAGTGAAGGAAAGGCGCCCTATGTAAAAAATAATATGAGAAACAGTGACATACACTCTGAATGACCTAAAATGATAAATCTCCTATTGGTCTTTCACAGTCAGGCCAACCCAAGATGTACTGTACTGTGCAAATAGGCTAACAGTAGGCCTACTATTGAAATACATAAATGCGACTGTCAACTGAGTCAGAAATTCACGTATCAGCTCTTAAAATTGCACTTTTTTAATAGAAAAACTACAAAATTGGGTGTTATATCCCTTTCCTGTGCCGGTCCTCATGAGAGCCAGTTTCATCATAGCGCTTGATGGTTTTTGCGAATGCACTTGAAGAAACGTTCAAAGTTCTTGAAATGTTCCGTATTCAAATCAAATCAAATGTTATTTGTCACATGCGCCGAATACAACAGGTGCAAACCTTACAGTGAAATGCTTACTTACAAATCGTTAACAAACAATGCAGTTTTTAGATAATACCTAAAAAAATGTAAATGTTAAAAAGTTTGAGATAATTAAAGAGCAGCAGTAAATAACAATAGCAGGGCTATATACAGGGGGTACTGGTACAGAGTCAATGTGTCAATGTGTGGGGGCACCGGTGTCGAGGTATTTGAGATAATTATGTACAGAGTTACCTCTGCTGCAGATGATAAGTTCATTAGAATTACCAAGCTCAGAAATTGCAGCCAAAATAAAAGATCACGTAACAGACACATCTTAACATTAACTGTTTAGAGGAGACTGTGTGAATCAGGCCTTCATTGTTGAATTGTTGCAAAGAAACCACTACTAAAGGACACCAATAATAAGAGACTTGTTTGGGCCAAGAAACACGGACATTAGAACGCTGGAAATCTGTCCTTTGGTCTGATGAGTACAAATTTGAGATTTTTGGTTCCAACCTCCGTGTCTTTGTGAGACGCAGAGAAGGTGAACGGATGATCTCAAGCATGGATGAGGTGTGATGGTGTGGGGGTACTTGCTGGTGACACTGTCAGTGATTTATTTAGAATTCAATGCACACTTAATTAACCTCTTACATCTAGATGTTCCGCTAGCGGAACGTCTGCTCCAATATCCAATGATGGGCGTGGCGCGAAATACAAATTCCTCTAAAATCCGAAAACTTCCATTTTCAAACATATGACTATTTTACAGCTATTTAAAGACAAGACTCTCGTTAATCTAACCACACTGTCCGATTTCAAAAAGGCTTTACAGCGAAAGCAAAACATTAGATTAACCTTTGATGATCTTCATCAGATGACACACCTAGGACATTATGTTATACAATACATGCATGTCTGTTCAATCAAGTTCATATTTATATCAAAAACCAGCTTTTTACATTAGCATGTGACGTTCAGAACTAGCATACCCCACGCAAACTTCTGGGGAATTTACTAACAATTTACTAAATTACTCACGATAAACGTTCACAAAAAGCATAACAATTATTTTAAGAATTATAGATACAGAACTCCTCTATGCACTCGATATGTCCGATTTTAAAATAGCTTTTTGGATGAAGCACATTTTGCAATATTCTAAGTACATAGCCCAGCCATCACGGGCTAGCTATTTAGACACCCACCCAGTTTAGCCTTCACCAAAATCACATTTCCTATAAGAAAAATGGTCTTACCTTTCCTGTTCTTCGTCAGAATGCACTCCCAGGACTTCTACTTCAATAACAAATGTAGGTTTGGTCCCAAATAATCCATCGTTATGTTCCATCAGCGACGTTTTGTTCGTGAGTTCTAGACACTATCCGAATGGTAAATCACGGTCGTGCGCATGGCGCAGAACGTGATAAAAAAATTCTAAATATTCCATTACCGTACTTCGAAGCATGTCAACCGCTGTTTAAAATCAATTTTTATGCAATTTATCTCGTAGAAAAGCGATAATATTCCGACCGGGAATCTGCGTGTCTGTAAACAGAGGGAAAAACCGAAAGGCGGGGGCGGGCAGGTCACGCTCCTAAGCCTTTGTCCTCTGATAGACCACTTAGCAAAAGCACTCCTGTGTTTCAGCCAGGGCTTTGAATTACGTCATTCAGGTTTTTCCCGGGCTCTAAGAGCCCATTGGAGACGTGGGAAGTGTCACATAACAGCAGAGATTCCTTGTAATAGATAGAGAGAATCAACAAGGGGAAGAAATGGTCAGACAGGGTACTTCCTGAACAGAATCTTCTCAGGTTTTGGCCTGCCAAATGAGTTCTGTTATACTCACAGACACCATTCACACAGTTTTATCCACAGCTAATAATCCACAGCTAATAATTATATGCATATTCTAGTTTCTGGGCAGGACTAATAATCAGATTAAATTGGGTACGTTTTTTATCCAGCCGTGAAAATACTGCCCCCTAGCCATAAGAGGTTAACCAGCGTGGCTTCCACAGCATTCTGTAGCAATACGACATCCCATCTGGTTTGCACTTAGTGGGACTATCGTTTGTTTTTCAACAGGACAATGACCCAACACACCTCCAGGTTGTGTAAAGGCTATTTGACCAATAAGAAGAGTGACGGAGTGCTGCATCAGATGAGCTGGCTTCCACAATCACCCGACCTCAACCCAATTGACATGGTTTGGGATGAGTTGGACAGCACAGTGAAGGAAAAGCAGCCAACAAGTCCTCAGCATATGTAGGAACTCCTTCAAGACTGTTGGAACAGCATTCCAGGTGAAGCTGGTTGAGAGTATGCCAAGAGTGTGTAAAGCTGTGATCAAGGCAAAGGGTGGCTACTTTGAAGAATCTAAAATATCAAATATATTTTGATTTGTTTAACCTCTCTGGGGTATGTGGGACGATTTCGTCCCACCTACGTAACAGCTACTGAAATTCCAGTGGCGCGATTTTTGAATCGTTAGAAATACTATTACTTCAATTTCTCAAACATATGACTATTTTACAGCTATTTAAAGACAAGAATCTCGTTAATCTAACCCCACTGTCCGATTTCAAAAAGGCTTTACAACGAAAGCAAAACATTAGATTATGTCAGCAGAGTGCCCAGCCAGAAAAAATCAGACAGCCATTTTTCAAGCTAGCATATCATGTCACATAAACCCAAACCATAGCTAAATGCAGCACTAACCTTTGATGATCTTCATCAGATGACACACCTAGGACATTGTGTTATACAATACATGCATGTCTGTTCAATCAAGTTCATATTTATATCAAAAAACAGCTTTTTGCATTAGCATGTGACGTTCAGAAAACGCATAACCCCCGGCAAACTTCCGTTGAATTTACTAACAGTTTGCTAAATTACTCACGATAAACGTTCACAAAAAGCATAACAATTATTTTAAGAATTATAGATACATTACTCCTCTATGCACTCGATATGTCCGATTTTAAAATAGCTTTTCGGATGAAGCACATTTTGCAATAATCTAAGTACATAGCCCGGCATTACAGGGCTAGCTATTTAGATACCCACCCAGGTCAGCATCCACCAAAATCACATTTCCTATAAGAAAAATGTTCTTACCTTGCTTGTTCTTCATCAGAATACACTGCCAGGACTTCTACTTCAATAACAAATGTTGGTTTGGTCCCAAATAATCCATCGTTATATCCAAACAGCGACGTTTTGTTCGTGAGTTCTAGAATGCTTCTTCACGGTCTCGCGCATGGCGCATTGGCGTGTCAAAAATGTCTAAATATTCCATTACCGTACTTCGAAGCATGTCAACCGCTGTTTAAAACCAATTTTTATGCCATTTATGTCGTAGAGAAGTGATAATATTCCGACCGGGAGTATGCATTGAGCCTAAACAGCCGAATAAAATTTCTCCTCGGGAGCGACTCATGCACGCGCATCATTCAAAGGTCCTCTGAGCATCCACTTACAAAAGGCGATAATCTGTTTCAACCTGAGGCTCCCTCGTAAACCTTCAGGTTTTTCGCGGGCTCTGAGAGCCTATTGGAGCCCTGGGAATTGTCACGTTACAGCTAAGATCCTTACTTTTCAATAAAAAGATGCAAGACGCACGACTCCTTGTCAGACAGGGTACTTCCTGCTTGAAACCTTGTCAGGTTTTTGCTTGCCATAGGAGTTCTGTTATACTCACAGACACCATTCAAACAGTTTTAGAAAATTCAGAGTGTTTTCTATCCAAACCTGAACAATAATATGCATATTCTAGCGTCTGAGTTGGTGTAGGAGGCAGTTAAAAATGGGAACATATTTTTCCAAAATTCTCAATACTGCCCCCTGGCCCAGACAGGTTAACACTTTTTTGGTTACTACATGGTTCCATACAGTGGCTTGCAAAAATATTCACCCCTCTTGGCTTTTTTCCTATTTTGTTGCCTTACAATCTGGAATTAAAATAGATTTTGGGGGTGTTTGTATCATTTGATTTACACAACATGCCTACTACTTTGAAGATGTGCCACTGCGATTTTTGCCCATTCTTCACGGCAAAACTCTTCCAGCTCCTTCAAGTTGGATGGGTTCCGCTGGTGTACAGCAATCTTTAAGTCATACCACAGATTCTCAATTGGATTGAGGTCTGGGCTTTGACTAGGCCATTCCAAGACATTTAAACATTTCCCCTTAAACCACTTGAGTGTTGCTTTAGCAGTATGCTTAGGGTCATTGTCCTGCTGGAAGGTGAACCTCTATCCTGGTCTTCCCTGTGGCTCAGTTGGTAGAGCATGGTGTTTGCAATGCCAGAGTTGTGGGTTCAATTCCCATGGGGGGCCAGTGCAAAAAAACAAAACAAAATAAATGCATGAAATGTATGCATTCACTACTGTAAGTTGCTCTGGATAAGAGTGTCTGCTAAATGACTTAAATGTAAAAAATCTCTGAAAGACTGAAACAGGTTTCCTTCAAGAATTTCTCTGTATTTAGCACCTTCTATTCTGACCAGTTTCCAAGTCCCTGCTGATGAAAAACATCCCCCACAGCATGATGCTGCCACCACCATGCTTCTCGGGGTGTTGGGTTTGTGTCAGACATAGTGTTTTCCTTGAAGGCCAAAAAGCTAAATTTTAGTCTCATCTGACCAGAGTACATTCTTCCATATGTTTGGGGAGTCTCCCACAAGCCTTTTGGTGAACACCAAAAGCAAGGGCTTTTTTCTGTCCACTCTTCTATAAAGCCCAGCTCTGTGGAGTGTATGGCTTAAAGTAGCCCTATGGACAGATACTCCAATCTCCGCTTTGGAGGTTTGCAGCTCCTTCAGGGTTATCATTGGTCTCTTTGTTGCCTCTCTGATTAATGCCCTCCTTGCCTGGTCCGTGACTTTTGGTGGGCGGCCCTCTCTTGACAGACTTGTTGTGGTGCCATATTCTTTCAATTTTTTTTATAATGGATTTAATG
The DNA here is from genome assembly GCF_901001165.1 of Salmo trutta. Classification (NCBI taxonomy): domain Eukaryota; kingdom Metazoa; phylum Chordata; class Actinopteri; order Salmoniformes; family Salmonidae; genus Salmo; species Salmo trutta. The sequence goes on from NC_042981.1 coordinate 21,839,475, forward strand.
GTGCTCTATGGGATGTTCAAAGTTTCAGATATTTTTTATAACCCAACCCTGTACTTCTCCACAACTTTGTCCCTGACCTGTTTGGAGAGCTCCTTGGTATTCATGGTGCCGCTTGCTTGGTGGTGCCCCTTGCTTAGTGGTGTTGCAGACTCTGGGGCCTTTCAGAACAGCTGTATATATACTGAGATCATGTGACACTTAAATAAAGTCCACCTGTGTGCAATCTAACTAATTATGTGACTTCTGAAGGTAATTGGTTGCACCAGAACTTATTTGGGGGCTTCATAGCAAAGAGGGTGAATACATATGCATGCATCACTTTTCCATTTTTATTTTTTTATTTTTGAAACAAGGTTTTTTTTAAATTTCACTTCACCAATTTAGGCTATTTTGTGTATGTCGATTACATGGAATCCAAATAAAAATCAATTTAAATTACAGGTTGTAATGCAACAAAATAGGAAAGGGGATGAATACTTTTGCAAGGCACTGTATGTGTTATTTCATAGTTTGAAGTGTGCTATTTCATATTTTGATGTCTTCACTATTATTCTACAATGTAGAAAATAGTAAAAAATAAAGAAAAACCCTTGAATGAGTAGGTGTGTCCAAACTTTTGAGTGGTTCTGTAAATAAAAAAGGTATTTCTGTTTTTTATTTTTAATACATTTGCAAAAATGTCTAAAACCTGTTTACGCTTTGTCATTATGGGGTAGTGTGTGTAGATTTTAGAATAAGGCTGTAACGTAACGAATTGTGGAAAGAGTCAAGGGGTCTGAATACTTTCCGAATGCACTGTATATTACTTACCGTCTCATGTGTTCAGTAATGCAGGCATTTGGTTATCTTTAATCAGAAATTCCTGCATAGCAGACTACCCAGGCTCAGCAGGTAGCCATAGTTAGATTCCATCGTCCTCTCGTCAGCTCAGTGTTCGCTACTCATCTCATCTGTCCTCCCCTTCCCTCCATCCTTCATCCCTCCTCCATCTGTCTACCCCCCACCGTCCCCCGCCCTGCCCTGCCCTCTGGCTGCCATCATTAGGCTGTGTTGGCCTTTCACCTGTCAGCTCTACTCTGGCAGGGGCCACTAAAACCTCATCTGTAACATGCTGGTTTCTCCCCCTGACCCCTACGTCTCTGTGGCCCCCAGCATGGCTGGACAGACCTGTCCTCAGGCAAGGTACGGCCCCATGTGGCGAGTCTGTCCAGGCCAGAGGTTACCAGCTCTGAACGCCGCTATAGACTTCAACCTCAAGACTTCACTTGCTGCCCTGAGGGGCTGGAGAGACGGAGGAAGAAAGAAAAGGAGAGAAAGAGTCAAGGAGGATAGAAGGAGGGGCCTGATGAGTGAGACAAGGGAAGAGAGGGAATGAGTTGGGGAAGAGGATGGTTTGAGGTATGCCTGGAGGCAGGCATGAGGCGATGAGAAGCCCTCAAAACCAGGCAGGCAGAGACCACCACAGGCACTGTTCAGAAGAAGAACACAGGGGCTTTCAGGTGTGTCAAACATGGACCAGCATGCTCTCTGTTCTCCGCTACTTCTCCACTCTCCACAGTGACATGCTTTAGCTGCCTCACAGACATCCTCTGAAAAAGTTCCGGAAGGTTGTGGGGTGGTTTCTAACTGTTGGTTTGACACATTGACTGTTGTTTAATGTGTGGGCTGTCCTTTTCTTTCTGTCGGTTCCTTTCTTTTCTATAAAACAATATATTCCCCTCTGTGTCTTTCCTTTGGTCAATTCTCACTTCCCTTCTTTACTCACCTGTTAATTAGCTTTCTATTTGTTTTTTCATCATCTTAAATTAAGCGAAATGCATTTCTATTTGTGTGATATCATTCCTATTCTGAAAGAATCCATCTCTGCTGCTGGACCCAGGATGTATAACAAAATGCCATATGCCACCAATTGTTGCAAATTGTCCTGGACGCAGATTTTTGGCTATAAAGAAAACAGGACGAATTTGAAGCATCATTCATTTTCCTGCCGTTTTGCTTTTGCAGTGAGATTGGCTTGGCACACGGCGGGGACGGCTTCCTATCGTGGTCTCAGATATCGTTATCAGGCCCCCATAATCACACTTCCAGAGGAGGGATGTAATGTGCCTGGGGCCGTAGCCAACAGCTCTCTAATGTGGGCCACCGCGGGCCGCTAGCCTGCAAACACATGGGCAAAGGGACAGATGGAGACCGCCATTAAACACGGACAATCACAACACAACACAATACAGCATACAATCACAGAGCAACACATTGTGCAGGAAGAGAGAGATAGAGGGAGAGGGGGATAGAGAGGGAGAGGGAGATAGAGAGGGAGATAGAGAGGGAGAAGGGGATAGAGAGGGAGATAAAAAGGGAGAGGGGGATAGAGAGGGAGATAGAGAGGGAGAAGGAGAGGGAGGAGATGGATAGGGGGATAGAGAGGGAGATGGATAGGGGGATAGAGTGGGAGATAGAGAGAGGGGGATAGAGAGGGAGATGGAAAGGGAGAGGGGGACCGAGAGGGAGAGGGGGAGAGAAAGGGAGATAGAGATGGAGAGGGGGATAGAAAGTGATATAGAGAAGGAGAGGGGGATAGAGTGGGAGAGGGGGATAGAGAGCGGGATAGAGAGCGGGATAGAGAGGGAGTGGGGGATAGGGAGGGGATAGAGAGCGGGATAGAGAGGGAGTGGAGGATAGGGAGGGGATAGAGAGCGGGATAGAGAGCGGGATAGAGAGGGAGAGGGGGATAGGGAGGGGATAGAGAGCGGGATAGAGAGGGAGAGGGGGATAGGGAGGGGATAGAGAGCGGGATAGAGAGCGGGATAGAGAGGGAGTGGGGGATAGGGAGGGGATAGAGAGCGGGATAGAGAGCGGGATAGAGAGGGAGTGGGGGATAGGGAGGGGATAGAGAGCGGGATAGAGAGGGAGAGACACCTAAAGAAAGGAGTAAGGAAGAAAGAGCAACTAACTTTACTCTGGCTCACACCAATGTTGATGGTGTACATTGTAACTATCTCAAATGATCCTCTGACAGTTTAGAATAAAAGTACAAAAACAATACACCTGCTTGGGATTGAGGGTTTATATCTATTTTAGTTCATCCCACCCATTCACACCCTTCCCATCTCCTGTAGGCCTATCTGTATTTCCCCTGCCATGTTGTCGGTGGTGTGGTGCCTTTTCCTCTCTGTGGTCTTGGTAAGGGATTGGTTCCATCAGACAGAGAGAGGGGCCAGTTTATCTTCTGTAGTGTATGTTTGATATAGCTGTTGTCAGTAGGATGGGAGAGTCGCTGAGCAGCACACACCACAGATAAGCTTCAGTCTGAGAGAGCTCCCACCCTTTCCTTCTGTTTGTATCACTATTGTCCTCTTGCAAGGACCAACATGGCCAGGGATGCTGTACATACACTTTGACCTTTCCGTTTCCCCTTTCTATCTCGTTTCTTTCCTCTCTGTCTGGATTTCTGTTTGTAACTCACTCTAAACAGCTTTGTGCGTTTTCTATCCATCAGTCTCTGTGAAAACAAATCTGCTATCTAATAACAGTTTCACTGTAAGCTGTAGCCCACAGTCTCTCTCTCTTGGTCTCTCTCTCTCTCGGTCTCTCTCTCTCTTTCTTTTACTCTCTCAAACAGTCATATATCCTCTCCCACGTTACAGGTTCCTTCCTGGATTCTGGGAACATGACTACAAGTGTTTCCTGCTTAACTTCCTGAGTGGAGAGACACCAGAAGTGCTCCGGATGGGGAGTAAAACAGACCCCTTCTCTGTCAACAGAGTCTGCAGTACTCTGCTGGCTGTATCACTATAGGGCCAGACAGGGGCTGTATCTCAGCATGATTCATTTATTACATCTGCCTGCCTGCATCGGAGCATTAAGTGTCAGGTCGCACGGCTGTAAACAAACAAATCAGGACAGGACAGAGACATCACCCTTTGGACTGGACGACACAACAAGACTAAATGAGGCCAGCGATGAGGTGACATAAGAGTGAAGAAAAGTGTGTGAGAGTGTCCACCTTCTAAACCATCAGCACTCTCTAATCAGACTTTCAATAAAAAAATTCCACCTTCAATGTGGTCATAAATCTCTGCTTCAAGCAGAGTTGGATTGAATTGTCACACTCTATTCGGACATACAGGATATTGAAACACTAACCCACTGGGCAAAAACTGGTTGAATCAATGTTGCTTCCACGTCATTTCAACAGAAAAAATCTATGCGATGACGTTGAATCAAAATGGAAAACTGATTGGATTTGAAAAAAAAGTTATAAACTTAAGGGAATTTTGTATTTTTTTCACCCAACTTTTAACTTAAATCCAATGACATGGTGAAAGTAAATAGACAAGACAAGCTGAACTTGACATTTCTAAGGAAAGAAGATGCGTAACAAGGGCATCAATTATCCTAACACATAGGAAAATATTGTCTATGGTAACATGTCTCTCGTAAGTAAGTCTGAGTCTAAAACAGGCCTTCTGAGACTATCCCAGACTGTGTGTTATGTGCTATCCCAGCTCCCTAATGACGAGCAGGTCTTGATTTCCACACTGTGTTAGCAGAGCCCTGAGTTGTACTGTGACTTTCACTGGTATAGCTGTAACTGAGTGTGACAGCTAGGTCTGGGAAACCTGCATGGAAAATATTTCTCACAATTGAATGTCCAAAATACATTTTTTAGGGGCTTTTGTGTAAATAAGAATCAGTCAGTACAGCAGTAAACTGATTTCTGTTTCATGTGCAATGGTTAACTGATGGACATGAAAAGGGACATGGGCACTATGTCATACCTGTTTGTCTGCCAGTGTAAGGCTTATCTGCTAAAGGATTTTTCCTTCTTGTCGGCTAAAATTAGATCATGTTTTCAAACACAACCATCATGGGATGACAGAAGCAAGAGGCATGGCCAAGAAGTGAAACATGGTGGAAGCACCTTTTTATCTAAGCAATGTTGCTCCATGGTTGCCATCAAACTGTTCCCGA